>NC_069113.1:4392500-4692500 GCF_025612915.1 Magallana angulata | reverse complement strand
TGTAAACTACAACCAAAGAGAAAAATAAACTGTTCAACTGTAACACTAGCAGTAGATTGGCTTTAATTTCAGCTTCTTTTATATGGTTAAGGCTTTTAAGCATATCAGTATTAACAGCATGTGCATATTTTATTGTAATTAAAAAAAGTTGCACTATACCGTTACATAACTGTTGCTTACTTGCTTTTTGGTACATCATGTATTGCTCACTACAACTGTATTCCATCCCATCCAAAACAAACTTGGCAGGATGAAAATTACTAAATGGAGAGTTTTTTCCGAAGAAATAACAGAAGTGCTCGGCCCTGTCGTTGACTGGATCCTGGTTTAAGAGAGATAGACTGTCTTCTTTACGGTATGTTTTTGTTTCATCAGACACCCCCTTATTGTTTTCATTGTCTAACTCTTTATCCATATTACCCGAGATTTTTCCTGAGGAAATCCTTCTGAAATTGAAGGAAATAATCATATGTATTAATCATTTTCATTATTATATGTTTTCTAAATTACAAGCTCACATACTCGTGTTGGAGATTTGAACTCAGTTGAATTTGCATAATATACATAAAGCAATTATAAAATAGATTGATATTTCTTAAATTTGTTCTATAGTGAACATTTATATCTTGTCAAATAATTGCATATAGCATATACATGTAACGTCTAAGGAAAATAAACAAGAAAGTGTTAAGAGCTTTTGTAAATACTTATTAATAATGCACTGAGATACGAGAATGGTCCAATGATGCACTGCAGAGGGTGCAAGCGGGGTTTGCATAGTTATACAAAATGAAAATAACATAAAAATGTCAATGGTTTAATATTCAATCGTACAGTTGCTGTAAATATAAGTAATAATCATTCTTTGAATATTATAGGGGAGTGATCATATGTACCATGCATCTCTTTGGGCTTTATTAGACTAAATCAAGCCCCGACTATCACAAGAACGTTATTATTCTAAAAAAAAAAGATTCCCTATTCCTTTAAAAGCTGAACCACGCACATAAGCACCAGTGCTCGGGTATATAAACCCAGCTTATAATACGCAATTGCAGACCTGAAACTCATAACCAACGTGAAGTATTTTCTAATTCTTTAAAGATTTTGCGCGTTTATTCCTTGTTTCGTTGACTTTCTGTTTGCATTGCATTGATCTGAACATTTCATGTTAATTTACATTGTATTCAAATTGCATATAAAAATGTGCTTGATTTGGATTACTAACTGTATTCCTTTGGGTACTGTTGTGTATGTTTTAAAATGCATATCTTCAAAGTGAGTAAGGAAGGCTACAGTTTTTAGTTATTATGAAACTTATTATTATGAGTGCATCTAAAGTTTTCTTAAAGTCTTCGAAGGCAGGGAAGATTTGAAAAGATGTTTGCACTGTTAGAAAATGTAGGTTTTTTTTTTCATGATTTGCGTCTGTCCAAATGTTTTATTGTAGATTCCATACTGTTCTTACTATGATCCCGGTGCCAATAGGAGGGGTACAAAGAACAATACAGAAATATTTAAAAATCTTCTCCTCAAGAACTTCAATGCTATAATTTGTGATATAGGAAACTACTGAAATTCTTAAGTAAAATATCAGAATTTTTTCTATACTTAATAATAGTTTAAGGCTAAAAAAAAGTTATACAGATGTAATATTTATAATTTTAATGGCTATCCAGTCTCCTTATGATGCCTGCGGCTTATATAGGGGATGTAGGGATAGCGGCGAACAAAGAGAAACATGGCGGACAATGGCAATTTACAAGTCCTGATCAGCCTTAACGTTTAATATCAGAGTTTATACAATTCATCTATATAACAATAAAAACTTCTATGAAATAAATTGCTAAGAACCTGAAAAAAGGAATTCTTATCCTTAAAACGTACATGATGCACTTCGTAGCTTGTTTTCTTCTTTCATTTTGAGTTTTGGGTTTTCCCATTCACAAGGCTTGGTGTTATATAACTATGCATGACCATTAAATTATTGGGGAAAAATATTAAAAGTATTGTTGAATTTGATTTAGTTCTTTTTATATATTATGTTTTGCTGCAAATTTTATTTTTACCATCATTGAAATTAATGTGTCGTTTCTATTTTTGGCATTCTTTCTGTGATGAATTTTATGTTAATATGGCTATTTTCAGCTTAACAGTCTACTAGTAAATATAAAATACAAAATAATCACATTGAAAGTAAAACATTGAGTGCCTCGAAAACCACTGTCAACCGACGCGAAGCAATGGTTTTCTCGGGGTGTCAATTTCAACAGTTACCCTCCCAAACAGGCACTATTTATATATTATCGACTGTTAACTAAAGTTTACAACCACAAACCATGGTTAACGATTCGTTAAAGGGGCATGGTCACGATTTTGGTCAAATTCTATTTTTAAGTTTTTACTATTTACAATGCTTTAGAAATGCATTTTTAATGATCAAATAAAATTTAAGAGTCACTTGTAAAGTTATAAGCAAGATACTGGGCTCACAATTCTTTGTCATGTAAACAAGGCTCGAAGAAGGTTCAATATACCAGTAAAAAATCTTTTCCCGGCTTATTTGTCTATCTTTTTATTCATTTTAAGCATAGATAAACAGTTCCTAACGTTTAATACATTCGTTTTAGGTTTAAAAATGTAATTTTTACTTCAACGTTAAAAATGTAAACAAACGCTTTGTTTACATAACGAAGAATTTCAAGCTCTGTAACTCGCTTATAACTCAACAAATGACACTCAAACTTCGGTTGCCTATTAACAATGCCTTTCTGAAGCATTGTAAATATTAAAATCGGAAAAATAATTTTTGACCAAAATCGTGACCATGCCCCTTTAAGTAAACTATACATTTCATTTGTAAAACAATATTTAACGGTTGTAAACTATAGTTTACGAATGTAAATTTACTTTTTTCTGTCTGTAAATAAACTTTGTTGTCAATTGTTAATTGATTTTGGCAAAACATGCAAGCGCTGCGTATTGGATGCGCTTGTGCTTCTGTAAAATGTTTATTTCACAGAGAATGTGCGATTTATGGTTTTAAAAATATTCCTTACCCAAGGCCTGGTATTTTGATTAGAGAAGAATAGTTTACAAAGCAGCAGAAACATCATTATTTCTACGTTTGATGATGCTACGGGATTTTCCTGTGAATAAAATCCGACGCCATTATGCAGTGATTCTCCAGGATTGTTTGGAAGTGTACATTACTGACTCACTGTTCACTCATCAAATCTTCGATTAATTTCAAAACACAGTTGGTGAAAGGGGATCGAAACATAGCCAAATATGTGCAGGAAATCGACAGTTTCATGTATATCGATTTCTTGGTTTCCGATCAAGGAAACATTCAATTTGATTCTTAGCACAAGTTCAAAACATTGCTGTATGCATCCCCCCTTTTTTTCTTCTTTTGAAAACTGCATGAATATATATCACTGATAACGATAACTGATCACTCCATAAAGGGTATCTATCGAAAAAAAATCATCCAATAGAAAATATATGTAAAACTGTACAAAGCAGTGATCTACTCACTGTTGTCGTGTTTCTTTGGATCTCAAGGTGCGCCAAGAGTTATTTATTGCGATTTATTAGGGAAATCACAAATTATACATACAAGTACTTTCAATTACGGCACATGTTAAAAATGAAAACAACTGGGCAACATTTAGAAATCTTTATTATTTTAAACTGAAGGACTTGATACTTAAGTAGGATGTTTAGTACATATGTAAGTGACTGTAGTGTGAAGCACAGTACAGCAAAGAAGGAAACGGACAAAAGTTTCAACAATCTGCACATCGTCCCCTTGAATAGTACACTCGTATAATTATGGTTTGTCCAAAGCATAAACAAATAAATATGTTTGATCTCCGAGTTTAACTTCGTGAATGACAGATATAGAGACATGCTATGTTTTTCACCCATGATATCAGCAAAGGCACGCACCGTCATCACATTCTTGTATCATCAACCTTGTATTAAACCCTTTGTTCCACCTTTTTGGAAGACCTTGCACCATTTATTCGGATTTCGGAATGCTTCGGATCTTTTTTATTTTCTGTTTTCTTTTTCTTATAATCGATGGATATCTGCCGTTTGGACAATGACATTATGACATGATATGATACAATATCTAATATTGTAAACAATTTTTAAACATTTAAAACTCAAGTCAAATTTTGACTTACTGCAGAAGTTGAAGAGGACAAAACATCTACTACTACAAAAAGTTGTTTCTACGTGAATTTTCAAGCTTTAAAAACCGTAAAAAAAACCAGGTTTCGTCATATGGCAAGGAAAATGCAAAAAAAATTAGTGGTTTAAATCACTTCTTTTCTTTAGAGATAAAATTTACATATAGTTTTAATGAAAATAAAATCTATTTCTTGCGCACTCTGATTAAAACCATTTCATAAATGTCAAATTATTATCCACTTTTAGGTGATACATGTCCATACTTTAGAATGATATCAAAATCATCTTGTCTCGATGTAAAATTTGGTTAAGGTCTTAACACACTATTATGGGTGATACTTCAGTTTTACCAAAGATTTTCTAAAAAAAAAAAAAAAAAGAGGTTTAGCCTGGACAAAAAATTGCACAAACAAACGACATTAAAAGGTACCGCGTTATTTCGCCTCATGTTAAATTTCACCCCTGACGACGAGACGGGTATGGTTGCATTATGACTTTTACACCGCTTCAAATAAAGGTCGAAATGATCAGACAAATTACAAATAAACATGTGTACGTTTTGTTCGCTAATATTTCCAAAGTCTGCTTTCTTTACAATCGATGCATAGCATGCTGATTGAATAACCCCAATCATTCGGGGGACGAAACCAAGCGGTGTCCTTTATAAACATTCCCGTGATGCATTTTGGTTTGTTTTTTCGTTTGCCCAAACAGAAATTATTTTTATTTACTTTGAATATTTCTAACTTTGAAAGGAGACTGATTCTGCTGGTGTAAATAGGAGAAAGTTCATAACTTTCTTAGATAAATGATTTGTATGGGAAAAAAATTGATACTGTAATTACAAAAAAATCGGACCAAGCAGCTTTAATTTTCAACATTGTCTAAATAAAAATAATAAATCGACAAAACGAAACTCGACCTGTACAGAGGAATGCAAATATATATCAAACCTGTGGATGTACAAACATTGATTTCATTTCTTACCATTAATTAATAATTATTTAATAAAATCTGAATCAAAAAAAACGTAAGGGAGAAACCTTACAATGGGGGGAAAACTACCGTAGATTAGCTTTTTCCACGGGGGAAGGCTACTATACAACAGGATTTCCGGACGGAAAAGCTGCTATGGGAGAAAAACTGCTCTACAACATTGGGTTTACCGGTCTTCGATTTTAATAACCCCTCTCTTCCATGATCTGATTATTGACGTGCGCCAATAAGTACCCAAGCCAGTTCTTCCCTTACAAGGTATTCCAGAGTTTTGTAGTGCCTTTTCCACCTAACCATCTTTCCCCCTCGGAAAAATTGCTATAGAACAGGTTCTCTCCTCCGAAAAGCTAAGCATAATTAAAGTGAGATTTCTCCCTTTTATAGCCCTCACGGAAAACCAAATCTACAGTAGACACCCCCCCCCCCCGTTTAAAATCCCCGTCATGTTTATGGCGGATCATTCGTGGAAATAATTTGCAATATCTCTGATGTATTCATTACTCATAATAAAGGGCAGTAAGTGCATTTATTAAAACATAATATAAAATTCCTTTTTGTTCACCCCCTTATATGAGCAAAGGCACGCGCCCTCATCACATTCTTGCATCGTCAACCTTGTATTACACTTTGTTGCACCTTTTTGGAAGACCTCGAACCTTTTTAGTCGGATTTAGGAATGCTTCGGATCTTTTTCTTTTCCGTTTCTTTTTCTTATAATCGATGCATATCTGCAGTTCGAACTATGATTATGACATGGATATTTTTTAAGAAGACGTCACAATACGTGTGAACTTTTTTTTACGCCGGTTTGGAGATTGGAAAACTAGAGTAAAGCTGGATAAAGTTTTTCTCATTAGAATATAAACGAATTATATATCAAAAATATACGAGAAATATGATATGATACAATATCCAATATTGAAAACAAGTTTTAATCATAAATCATTTTGTCTTACTTCGGTAGCGACTGAAAACAAAACATCTACAAAAATTTGTCTATGTGTTAAATTTCAAGTTTTGAAAACCTTGGATGGAAGTTGGAAAAGTCATATAAAGATAGCTTTGACAGTTTTTAGACAGAACACTGTAAATGTAGTTCACCATGGGGCGGAGACTAATGGCCTCGGACCAGGCCATATGTTCTTAATCACAACCATTGCCCGTGTCCCTGGTTTCACTGGTCTCCGATGTAAACACCCCCCTCTCTTCCATGATATGATTCCTGACGTCCGTAAGTAAGTATCCCAGCGAGTTCTTCCCTCGCCAGGTATTCCGATTGTTAATTAAGGGGTCACTAAGGTCGAGTCCTATCCCCCACAGGGGACTCCTGGGCGTGGCTTCGGCGAGTATCCGGGGAAACGTGCCTATCAGAGCCCTCTCTAAGTGTGGGTTCTGTTTAAACTGCAATAGATCAAACAAACGTATTAGTGTTTGCAAAATTCTTCAGAAGGCATGCGATACCTCCATTTCTTTCATAATAAACGATAACATTAACTATAATCTCATAAACTTTTTTCTTTCACAGAATCAATGTCTAACAGTGTAGCGCATTAGGATAAAACGTCTGCTGCTGATCTGCTAGTATTGAGTTTACATTAACTCGCTGGAGCTTACACCAATTTTTACCTTTCTAAGAATTTTAAAAATGATTTTATCGACGAATATCATACAGTTTGAAATTAAACAGTGATATACCGGTATTTCGATTATGATATACTTTCATTCACATTAAAATCTTAGGTGTACCGTTAAGTTTTCTCTGCCCTTGTGTTTGTGTCTCACCTTGGCAACCACCCCTCTATTGATCTCTAAAACGATGTTCGTTTTCTTCTGTTCCTTAGCTGGGTTTGTACCTGGGCTGTCACCCCTCTATTGATTTCTACAATGATGTTCGATTTTCTTTGTCCCGGTGTTAGAATCTTAGGGCCGGTACACACGATAAGGCTTGCCTTAAAACTCTTAAAACTTTAACTTCTTGCCTTGCCGTGTGTACACCCTTAATACACGTATTTGATAGCCTTACAAGTCAAACTTACGAATAGAACACTGCTCTTTTTCCTAATGCAAGACTTAGCTGACCTTTTTATAATAGCCAATGAAAATCATTTACCCTAATGTCAATCTATTTATATCAAACCGTACATGTGGGTAGATTTGAGTGACCATATGCAATGCGAGGAGTTAAAAGACTTAATAACTCTGCAAAGCATTGTTGATTTATCCGTACAATTTTTTTTAAATGGTGATAGGCTCTTCGAGCCACAATTGCAGCAGCGTATTGTGTGCACCGTGCACAGCTCTTCTTTGAACCCAGAGACTTGTCCATACCCGTGCGTTTACCCGTTTTCTCTTTTTATTAGATTAATTGCCGTAGCCAATAAAATAACTGCTGCTACAGTTATGAAATTGTCCTCCATTTTTGTAATGTTTAGAAAAATGCAAAAACGCATGGGGATTATGGAAATGATGTTTATAATCATGTAAGGCTTGCCTTAGCGTTTGAACACTAGAGACGTAAGGCTTGCAAAAACCTAAGAATTAGACTTGTAAGGCAAGCCTTATCGTGTGTACCGGCTCTTACCTTGACTGTCGCCCGTCAATGATCTTAAGTTTTCTCTGACCTTGTGTTTGGGTCTCACCTTGGCCGACCCCCCCCCCCCCCCCTTCTATAGATTTCTACAATAATGATCAGTTTCTTTATTCCATGTGTTAGGATCGTACCTTGGCCGTTACCTTTCTTTTGACTTCTACAACAATGTTTGGGGTTTTTTTTTTGTCCCTGTGTCGGGATCTTATCTTGGCCGTTATCCTCTACAGATTTCTACAATGGTGTTCGGTTTTCTGTCCCCGTCTTAAGAATTACCTTGGCTGTCACCCCTCTCGTGACGATTTCTACACACTGAGTGGTCCATTACCTTGGCTGTCGCCCCTCTCGTGACGATTTCTACAATGATCTGTCCCCGTGTTAAGACTTACCTTGGCCGTCACCCCTCTCGTGACGATTTCTACACACTGAGTGGTCCATACGTCGTCATCAAAGCCCCTCACTTTTCTGCCTTGTATCTTCATCGTCAGCGGATCTGTTGACGATCGACAAAATTTTGTGGGCCACTTCTTCGTCTTGAAACAGCACTAGACGTTCAAAAAATAAAAACCATCAAATTATTGTAGTTTTTTTTTATTACCTGTGAAACTATGTTCAGCTTATTATTTTTTGTGACTTCTCTTTATGGAATGTTTTTCAGCATTTAAACACGTTTGTATATTTATGTATTTATTTTGGATTGTGTTTAATGCGGTATTAGACACCTGTTGATATTAATGTGGATCCAAGTACATTATAATAAAAATAATTTCACAGTTTTGGAATTTTTAAATTTTTCTATATTTGACCCCCCCCCCCAAAAAAAAATTCTGAAATTTTTGGAAACTTCGGTAAAAATTGTAAAAGCTCGGATGGTTTCGAAATCTTGACTTCGAGATTTGTAGTAAACGCTCTAACAATTTTGGTGGGGGGGGGGGGGGGGCGAAAGAAAAGAAATTGTAAAATTACTTGATTTTATTTTTCATTTCATTGTTCATTTCAATATGAAGAACGTAACAATATGTAGGTGCCTCATACCACCTTAATGGTAGTGTACGGTCAAACATCATATCGATATATCTTGCTTACTTGCTTTTTGGTACATCATATACTGCTCACTACAATTGTATTGCACGCCATCTAGAACAAATTTGGCGGGGTGAAAATTACTGAATGGAGAATCCTTCCCATAGAAATGACAAAAGTGCTCGGCCCTGTCGTTGACTGGGTCCTGTTGTATGAGGGATACGCTGTCATCTTTACGGAACGTCTTCGTCTTTACTGACCCCTCCTTCAAGATTCGAGCATTTAATTCACTGTCCGCATTCCCCGAACCCTTTCCCGATGAAATCTTTTTGGCTTTAGACAAAATTGGACACGCATTCACGGCTGCTCTTTTCATCTGGACACGATAACTGTTAGAACAAATTCCGATTATTTTCATAATAGTAATAGGTTTTGCATTAGATGAATTGTATAAAGAGGATGTGTCGTTAACTTTAAACGTTCCAATACATCCATCCGTCATATTGAAATATTATAATGAACGTTAGGGCAATTTGAATCATAGTTCTTGCTTATTAAAATATGTGATAACACCTATCGGATTAGGTATAATTCATGTATCATCAAATCAAAAGCTGACTAAGCGATACTACCTATTTCAGTACCGGTAGATGATATGAATACCAAAACGGCTCCCCATTCAGGGTGTCGATGTTGGGATCTTTAATCCAGGCACCCCCCCCCCCCCCCCCCACTTTTTCTCCCAGCAACAATTTTTTTAAAATATACATATAAAAAATTGAATTATCATGAAGTTGCCCCCCCCCCCCCCTTTTTTTTGGCAGTATGTAAACAATTGGTATGACAATAAGGAAATAAGGAGTGAAATTGAAGAAGATTTTTGAAGATTTGAAAAAATCCAATTTTCCCTTTTTTTTTTTTTTTTTTTTGCTTGTCAAGATCTTTTGGATGAGTCTGCCCCCCCCCCCCCCCACTTTCAAAAACGATGCTACGTGCCTGTAATCGGACTATCTAGACTTTCTATACAGTAAAATGGTCTTTACTCCAGAAAATACTTGCATTCATCTTACATTAAATTACAATTTTACCTCCCTTGGCTTTCGTAGAATGACAAGAAGAAGCGACATCGACCGTTTTAAACAGTGACACATGTACCACATAAGATGAAATTACAAAGTCTTCCAGAATGTCTTAAATTTCACAAAGTCACAAACCACGGCTAATTGTAGTGTAACGAATCCTTGTCATTCTTCTACTTTCGTTTTCGGGGGTACTTTCCTATTCTCTTTTGAGAAGTGGAGAGTCATAGCCTACATCCATGTATGTAGGGTTTGCCTGTCCACTTCTCAAAAGAGAATATTGCTTCCCAAGAAATGTAACCAAAGGCAGCACTTATTCCATACACAAAATATCAAGAGTTGGCTTTTTTCATATTTAATACAAGCTTCGGAATAATGCTTTATAAAACCTCATGCATATTCCATTAATGAATCAAACAATGACTGACATACATAATGAATGCATGTTATACAATTACGTGTAGTCAATTAAAGCATAAGTAACAATCAACTTCTACAGCTATCTGCGTGCAATAAGCATAGTATCTGTTCTTATCTAAGAAAAAAGGCCTATATTCTGCATCAGGTCCCGTTTCTGTCCCTTTATGTTTCAATATTCCTTTATTTTTTATCGGTCATCATTATTTACATATATTTTCATCTACCGATCATGACTCCCTCTATTTCTTACGGGAAATTATAGTTAATTCATAGCTCTATAGCAACAGACAGGACTGAAATCTACACACCCCGTTTACCGATTGGTCGAAACCTACAGTGACCTAAGAAAAATTACGAACTGCACGAATTAATCATGATGTCAGACTCAAATTCCAATAGAAGACGATTTGGCTGTTTCTTTAAGCTAACGTATTGGTGTACATAAAAAGTAATTCCGTGAATTTTCTTACTTTTTACAATCCATTTATTAATTTGTTATAAGAAAGATGGAAATATAAATAATAAAATGTTTTCTTGGATGATTCATGCAAGTTATAAAGGTAGCGATCGTTGCAGAAAAAATACATAACCCGCGGAGTATGTATTTTTTCTGAAATTTCGCAACCTTCTAATTACGTATGAATTACCAAAAAAAGCATTTTATTATTTAAATAACGTAATACACACTCCATACATAAATGTATAAGCAAATAGATTACCAGTATATCATGGTTTAAAAGATAATAACTGTTTATTTTATGAGATACATAACCTAGATTGCTAATCTACATTTATTTACAGTAAAACACTAGGAAAAGTCCCTTCTTTTCTGTCAGGTTGAAACTAAACATGAGACCTACTGGCCTTGATGGTTACCCGAGTATCGTAGCCCTTAGATGGTCCTGTCAGAGAGTCTCCCTTTTGCATTATAGGCTTCAATTTGGATTCTAAATCCTAATCTGAATTTGATGTTTGAAAAATACGTATTCAAAAAAAAGTGGGAAAGAGTTGGAATATTATATCCTAAGCTCCCAGTGCAAATAATTATAACTTTTTGGTAAAAGAGAGCGGCAGGCCTTTCATGGTCAATCTATAATATTCAGTTTTAATCATAATGCACACAACATGCGTACAGTTTATTTCTACAAGCATTTGTCACCCTATAAACACCCCCCCCCCCAACTGGCCCAAATAAAAGGCATCAACCCTGGCCCAAAGGCAGTGAATTTCACAATTTAGGAACAGTACAACTATGTTTCCACAGTAATTCTGAATTCAAAGAACATGAAAATATCAGAAGATCATGTTGAAAATTAAGGAATGAATATAACTTTCCAGAAAAAAAGAGTGGACAAGTAAAAAAGTAAAAATCTACTTCACATCTCTCTCTCTCTCTCTCTCTCTCTCTCTCTCTCTGCTGGTAGATATGTGAAATTATTCGGAAAATCAACATAACATGACAGAAATAGAAAACCTGGGACAAGGTATAGTTTGTTACAACATTGTTCTACACAGCATAATTTGATACCTGTCTTCATTAATACTGAAGAAAGTTAGCTATATGTACATAGTCACTCTTTGACCGAGACTTTGGTAGAAAACAAAATTGAATATTTAGCTTCCTGCTTATGTGAACACAAGAGTAAAACAGAAACCTTACACATAATCAACCTTATGGAAATTATGTATTGTAAAAAAATCTTTAAATACCTGGAATCCAATATACAACTGAGTTAAAATGATTATCTTTCATACTGTTGACTTTTCTTGTTTTATCTGTTCAATATAATGTACAGTGTATATCTACTCTAATACACATATTATCACAATTTTTTGACTAAAACAAAATTTAAAATTATGCATCTAAAATAAATTATGCTACCTGCATATACTCATAACTGTAACTTCCAAGTAAATATTACATTGTACATATTTTGTGAAAATGCACAGATTTCCTCACAACCCTATGTAGATGGGGAAAGTTCAAACTAAAAGCATTGCCTGCTAAAACTTGACAAGAAATAAACATTAAACATGGCTAAGACTTAGTCCAATTTAGCTAGAGTCTTCATCAAGGGGAAGTAACTGTTCTCCTGTTAGGAGCAAGCCTTTCTCATATAGCATACTGGCTACATCAATCTGTGAAGAAAGAGTTAAACGTTAGAAACTTCAGTAAGAATGAATTACATTTATACATACTTTGGCTTTTATTGAACCTTCTAATCAGAATCTACATAATTTACTGTTGAAAATTGTGCACGTAAACATTATTTGGACTTCAAAGTTCCAGATCTTGTGACTGACACATGAAGGATCCTACTTACTCTCTGATCTATAGACGGTAAGGGCAGGCTCTCCACTGTCACATACTTAGGGTAGGAATGGATCAAATATTCTACAGCAGGGGCCACCTGTTCCAAAGAGGAATTAGCATACTAAAGATTTACCTGATAGGTTTAAGTAACAAAACGATAGACTCCGTGTAAACATTTTAAGATCATTAACCAGAGTGTTACATGTCATTCTCTTCATAAGTCTAATAGTTAGATATACTTGTACACAAGGACACAAATAAGAAAACTTCAACAAATAAAATTCAGCACCTCAATCTTGTTAGAGATCATGAATCAGAAACAAATGATGTAAAAAAAAGTTTGTGACCAAAACAATAATTTTGCCTTCAGTGAAAGATACCTCTGATGAGATCTGTATGAAGGTGGGCTCTATTTCATGGTACAAGCGTGTGTTCTCTAGGGAGTGGTAGATTCTCACCTCATCCTCCTCTGTCAGAAGTCTGAAGTATAAAATGTGCAGAACTAGTATGGCATAGTTATCTGTATTATATGTTAAAACAAAGATATACATGTACACCATATTATCATTCACCGCTCCAACTATATCATCTGGTGATGCTTTTAACTTTAAAGTATCACACCTGAAGAGATCACCTGTAAGACATAACTCTGAGATATCATACCTGAGGATGCCTTAACAGATGATCTTGATGGTAACATACCTGAGGATGCCTTTTATGGAGCATCTTGATGGTTACTTACCTAAGGATGCCTTTATGGAGGGTCTTGATGGTTACATACCTGAGGTTACCTTTACAGATGATCTTGATGGTTACATATCTGAGGTTACCTTTACAGATGATCTTGATGGTTACATATCTGAGGATCTGATGCCTTTTATGGAGCACTCTTGATGGTTACTTACCTGAGGAATCCTTTACAGATGATCTTGATGGCTGCATAACTGAGGATACCTTCACAGATGATCTTGATGGTTACATACCTGAGGATACCTTCACAGATGGTCTTGATGATTACATACCTGAAGAATCCTTTACAGATGATCTTGATGGCTGCATAACTGAGGATACTATTACGGATAATTTTGATGGTTACATACCTGAGGATGCCGTTACGGATGATCTTGATGGTTACATACCTGAGGATGCCTTTACGGATGATCTTGATGGTGGTGTCTGGCTCCATCTCAGCCGTGCCCACCACACACATCTTCTCCTTATCCCAGTGTTCACCGCTACCATGAACGCTGAAGGCCTTCTCCGCTACAGAATTACAAACACAAGTTTGAGCATGCTAATAAATTTTCCAATATTTACTTATACAAAAGAAGATACAGGATGCTTCAACAATACTATACACTCTTTTTTCTTTTGTAGAAAAACATAAAATCTTATTCAGTCATCAATGTTAATCAAGATGTCACAAATTAGACCTTCTACATGGATATTTTCAGGGATCAAACTACTTTAAACTACATGTAGTGTTATATTCATTCTCTCATCACAGAATTATCATATAATTTGGCCTTAATGTTACAGGACAGTACATTCAGTGGGCGTACCATCTGAGAGAACTGGGGGGAGACTGTCGTGGATGAATGATTTGGCCATCTGGTCACAGGCAGAGTCTACCGGGAGATGTTGGATCATCCGGACCATCAGCTGTTCTACCTTCTTCAGGAAAAGGTTCCTCGGGGCACCATCCTATCAATAGAAATATTAGAACCAATGAACCACCAGGACAACAAACAAAACAGGTTCCTGGGTGCTCCGTCCTGGCGATACATTACAGAGCACCGACAGAACATAATACACAAAAACAGTGAAACTTCATTGATTTATGATTAAACCTGGGATTTCTAGTTCTGGAGGGAAACTGCACTACTGACCATGTCTGAGTTAGCTATCCCCATGTATGAAGAATACTCTCGGGGTAAACCTCTTCGGAACTCGACATCTTCATCAATAGCAATCTGCAAGGCTCTGGGAACCATCTAAAACAGAGACAATGAATTAATTCTGAAATCTATTTTAGGTAAAAAACTCAATTTAGTTTTTATGTTTTATGTCTTAGATGTACTATAATAATGAAATCCACATTTTTATATCTTAGATGTTTATTTAATTTTAAAATCTATCCAATAGGCATTTACACAATCATATTAAACCAAGATCATTACAAACTGAAATAACTATATTGCATTGTACATGTTGCATGCAGCATAAAGGATGCACTAGGTAAAGACTGAATGTAAAACATGCTCACCTTTTCAAAGAGATCACCCCAGGTGTTTTTCTGGTAACAGGACACGGTGATGTGTAGAGAGTGTGTGTCCTCCATACAGTTACCCTGAGAGACAAAACAAAGTGAATAGAAACAATCACATCAAAGCTGCCTCAATGAAAAATTACATTAGAAAGCTGTCTGGAAGACAATTTATTTAACAGCTACCTATCAAAGAAAGAAGAGTTCAAAATATAAAACGAATCAAATATAAAACAGAATTATTTTAAAATTATATATATATAATATATCGCCTTAAAGATTTCTTTTTCTTTATACATGAGTAACATGAGAAAGAGTTTACCTGGTGGATTGTCCCCCTTGGAAAATATAACAAATCCCCCGGATCAAGAACAGTGTCCAGTATTGGCTTTCCGAGGTCCTTCTCTGAGAAATTACCTGCAAGTTCAGATGAAAAATTGTCAGATTTGATTATTAAATTAACCAATGTATCTGTTTATTTCCACATCGATTGTGCATGCATTTACAAAACTTTCTCTATTGGTAATACAGTCCATCACTGATAAGCATGACTTTAAATTGGATAACTGATTTATTCTGAGACAAAATATGAGTGAGATGCTCAGCTATGTCCATTATAGAAATAAGGCTGCATAATAATAAACTTACCACTTGATAATCTAGGAAGAACTTCATTGTCTGTCCTGAAAGTAGATCAAATATTTACAGTATGACATGTTCTGCTATGTTATAAACTGATATTTAACAATATAACCCTACCCCGATTATGACACAAAATGCCACCCATTTTAAGATAAACAGGTCTATCAAAAACAAATTTGCATCAAATTCCATGTTTTCAAGACAAAGTTATGAAAGGTATTAATTCA
Source organism: Magallana angulata (assembly GCF_025612915.1). Taxonomy (NCBI): domain Eukaryota; kingdom Metazoa; phylum Mollusca; class Bivalvia; order Ostreida; family Ostreidae; genus Magallana; species Magallana angulata. The sequence goes on along the minus strand of NC_069113.1, from coordinate 4,676,743 downwards.
TTTTCAAGTGCACTATCAGACAGAAATAAACAGTAATCAAGATAAAATGAATTTCATTTCCATGGAGAATCTTGTTCCACCAGCATGTTGAATGATTTAAATAAATGTTTGACTTGGTCAATGAGTACCAGTACATAAGTTGATGACATAGTCCATCTCCTGTATATACCACAATCAACGATATGACTGTTTTACCTTGGACTATACAGCCTCCAATGTTTCCTGCCCTCCAGCTGTAATATAAAGGCTTCTATGTCATCATAGTGGGGAGCAAAACCCTGGGTGCCGGGAGGAGTTAAGTACCTGAAATAGTCCACATATCAGATGTGATTCATCTATAAGAAACGTGAATCAAATCAATCACCTAATGTACTTATGATATTGTCTGATGTTAGATAAAAGATCACCAAAATTCAAACAATTTTTATCTTAACATTGATCAATAGTTCTTTTGAAGGAAGGATATTAAAACAAATTCTTTTATTCAATTGATTGTCTAAGGGACCCCTGGTAGATGATTACACATTGGCTCCAATACAACAGTTGAAGTACTCCTGGAGAACAGGTAGATACTTACACATTGGCTCCGACACAACAGTTGAAGTACTCCTGGAGAACAGGTAGATACTTACACATTGGCTCCGACACAACAGTTGAAGTACTCTTGGAGAACAGACAGCAACTTCCACACATTTCTGGAGTAGGTCTGCGGATTCAGTAGTCTTACAGAACAGCCATTCTGAAAAAAAGAAATCAGAAGAAAAAAATTAATTTTTACAAGAAAACAGGTTATGGTGTTCTTAACATTGGTGTTCCTTGGATCTGATATGAAACTTACAAGAGCAAAAACTTTTTCTGGTTTATACAGTATTACTGTATTTACCAGGTTTGCTACTGATTTTATTTGAAAAATTGTTGTTATGACAAAGTCAAAAGAAGTTGTGGACCAAAATCTTTTCATATCATTTAATAAACATACACTGAAATGAAATGTCGCCTTTAAAATTTTGCTACTTGTGGATCACAGGAACATAAAGAGCAATCATATGACAATTTTATCCTACAAAAAAGTTTTATTGTAGACAAAATTTAAATAGCCAGACAGATAAACAAGCTAAAATAACACAAATTGACAGCTTCGATTGTACTGTACCTGATAAAAGTCCCACACCACAGAGGGAAAGGCGCGACCCACAGGGTTATGAGTTTCTCGCTGCCCATTGGTAAACGTTGTGACATCCAGGTTAGTCGAGAACTGTATGTTTTCCTGCAGATTAAGAAAAGGGTACAATAGTAAATGGTAATAAGAGAACATCAACACACATCTAACAGATAACAGTCAGATTATGTTGAAGGTTGTACCTCTCTCAGAATCTTGTCCAGTTCTGCTGTGCTGAACCAGCCATCATTATACTGGGCCATATGTCTCTGGACTAATAATGGCTTCCTCTCCCATAACTCTCTGAAATACATTTATGATTATAAATTGGGAAAGCCAATACATAATAACAACTTACTAGATTGAAAAAAGACTGATCAATCACAACTCATGAACTGTCAGGTATTGAGAGAATCAGGAAGAACCTTCAGATTTCTTGGATATTTTGAATGGTGATTTCTTTCAGCAAGCTAATTTCTTTTTCATTCTATCTATTACTAATCTATCAAAAGAGAAAAAAAATCCTTTTAAAAGTCCGACTTTTTGTACCTGAAGAACTTGTCTGGCTTTACAGGGTGAATAAGGCATTCAAAGATTTTCCTTGCTTCCTCTCCACTATTAAACATGTATGGCAACTGTGAACTAGATGTTGATTCATCCTCAAATGAAACTGCATGCTCCATCTCCTGTTAGAACATAACAGACTTATCTCAGAAAACACCACATTACAACTTGTAAAAAATGCGTTTTAGAATATATGCAAAAAAAATTCTGTTAATAAAATCAAGATTCCATGATTAGAATTATACTCTCTCAAATTGATTTGGACCCATGATGCTGTAATCTAACCTTTTTTTTGCATGATTCACTAGGGATCTTGTCCCTGTGAATAATTTTTGCCCCAAAACAGCCCTTAAATGCCTTCTGTAATTGCTTTAGATTATTTACATGGGCTATAATGTAAAGAACCAGTTTATTGCTTGATAACTACGAGTGAATAAACATTGCCTCACCTCTGTACTACAGTCCTGCATCTGTACCTCGCTGTTGTCCTTCTTTTTCTTCTTTGCTGGTTTGTTATCAACTTCCACTCCATCCCTCTTGTTTTTCCCAATATGTCTCCCAGCACCATCAGATACCCTAGGACTGGGGGTTTTCTTGTGTTTGCTGGGCTTGAGGGAGGAAAACTGCTTATTGCTGGCCTCGGCTAATGGTGTGGCGGTCTCTATGGATGACCGGTTGGATCGATTTCCCGGGGACTGTTTCTCTGTGGGAGGAGCCGGTGGGGATCGTTTCCCCGAGGGAGGGATGTTCTGGTTTCTGGTTGGACGCACTGCTGAGATTTGTTTAGGTATGACAGGTGTGGATAAGGGCCTGCCTCGATCTATGTAGAAGTGTAAAACAAGAAGAATAAACATATAGGAATAGAAACCATCAACATGACACAGTCAATAGCAAAATGAATCTGTGTAAATGTGTTAAACACTTTTGTAGGGATAAAAACAATCAATGACACAGACTTGGAAATCAGCATACAGTACTGTAATAGTAACAGTATATGAATATCTAAAGAAAACAGTGCACATACCTTGTAAGGTGCCCTGATCCTCCTCCAGGTCAGTGGTGGATCTTACACTGGTCAGCTGTACAGGGTGATCACTCTGGGGCTCTGGTAAAATGGTCGGCCTGGATTTTGGTGTGTTTCTTAGGCTGGACCTTAGACTTCCCCCTTTTAAGACTTTCTATTTTTGACAAAAACAGATGATTGAAAACTAACAAATGTATACCCTATGGTTAATTCAACAATAAATACCTTTAAGTGTTAAATTGCTTTTAACTGGCAATCTCTCTAAAAAGTTGTAAACTGATTCCACTCCCATAAATTCCATGCAAAACGGAATGGCTTTTTATTGCCCTACCATTAGTTTTTTGCCCTTCCCATCCAGGGCCTTTTTAACGTCTTCCCTGATGGACTGAGAACTGGAAGCTTTACGGATGCTGGCCCTACTGTCCAAGCTGGAGGCACTGTCCTGCACAAAGGAAAAATTTAACCCTTAAAAATATGTTTTATGGCCCTTTAGGCGAGTTCAGTAAAACCACTTAAAGCACATACGCTTAAAATAAATTCAAATACAGCAAAGTAAGTTTCATTTCCTGAATCTTAAATATTGTACGTATTATAAACTTATCAGGTACAATGAATAGTGATTACAACAAACCAAATTCCTCCTCCCTGGCCCTTTGCTATATAACCATGTTTTACTGTACATGAATTTGAGGCATCAGTAGGTACATGCATTGGTAAATCAACTAAATAAATTTTATGAAAAATGAACAGTCTGAGAAGGTAGATATCAGAGAGGTAAATTATGTTTTTCATAGTTATATATCATAAAGATTTTTATTGAATCTATTTTTCATAGTTATATGATAATAGGTTTCAAAATAAAATGGGATTCCTTTCAACACCTGGAAACATCAGAAACTCTCAAATCGGACATCAAAGGTCTAATAAGTGAGTACCGTATTAGTGCCCATTATTAATGCATGTATCTACACATTTAATCAACTAGTTTGATTTTAATTCACTGGAAAACATGTAGATTCTTTTAAACTTAATTACGTTTTTTTTTATAGATCAAATGAACATACAAATACATGTAGTTCTAGAAAATGGCTCATATTAACTTGAAATAAATACTGGTGTCATTCTATTGTATCTTCTAATTTTCATTTGACAAAAAAGGGATGTAGACTCTAATATAAAGGTACGTTACACGTTGTAATTTTTAATCCGATTTTATGTCGACTTGCTCAGATAAAATTACTGCGCTTGATTGTTGAGGTGGTCGCAAGATACAGTTTAACAATCAATTCTATTATAACAATATACAATTACATGTATTTTATTGAAGATCACTGCGACATGATTTGTACTATAAAATTATAAATCCATTGAAAATCAGACACAATTAAAATATTAATGGTCTTTCAAATTCTGCTTTTAACTTTGAACTTATGAAGTCACATAGTAAGGGTATAGTCGAAATGGAATGAGAAAATAGCATCGTGTTACCACACCCAAGATCTTAAGGAATGTAACATGGAGACTGAAGCACCATTTTGATTCTTTGAATGCAATACAAATAAGGCAACTGCCTTTTACAGGTAGCTTAGCAGTTCAGGTATATTTTAGTAAACTCAAAATATTAAATTATGTACATGCATTTCTATTTCAATTTATAAATTTAAATCCTTGGTTCACCCTAATTGTCACAATGCCAATACACAATATTAACATTTAAGCATGTAGCTTTTGTATTTTAACGAGGTTCTATGATCAATGCAATCATGATCATGATGATAAATCCAAGTTTTTATGTCTGTCAGGATTCAACATTGTTCAATGACTCGGCATGCTCAACAAGTGACATTACCTTTCTCCCTTTAAACACCGAAAATGCTGATACTTTTTTTGAATGACTCATCATAAAAATAGGGTGAACAATTACGATTAAATGGTAGGCATCATCCTAAGAATACCGTTTTAAATATTCATATGTTTTTCTGATAACGCGCCATACACATGGACAGGAATAATAGGTTGCGTTGTAGTTCCGAAACCGAAGACGGATTCGAAAATTCCGCGATTATGATTTATTTATTTATTTTTTTTATTAGGAAAAATCTTCATTCCCACATTGGTAAAAATTGCGAAAATAATTTAGAAATACATACTGGCATTGTACCAGTTATCGGCTATAATTTTACGTTTTCTTTTCGTGTTTCCTTATTTCTTGATGTATTTGAATAAAACTTGACATATTTTAAATGGTTAACTCCTAATTTATCAGTCAGTTAGATTATATCATCATTTAGAATTCAAACATTTTGTTTTTGTGCTATTTAGCACGCTCCGAATTTGCCGAGTTTTTACGATTTACTGTACCAGTTATCGGCTTCGTGATAATAACACAGTAAAATCCCTTTACATGTTGATTTTATATTCTGCAAAGTTTAAATTGAATTATGTCCCTTGCAGGGGTCAGCCTGTAGGTCGTAGGGGTTACTATAGTCCAATCCACACTTTGCAAAAGTTGTTCCCCTTTGTGGGGTCAACCCAAAGGTCAAAAGGGAAAAAAACAACTTTTCCCTTCTTTATGCAACCAAATATTTGGGCGTCCTGTGAAGAAATCTCCTGGAATTTAATTTATTCCTTCGATGAGTGGGTTGCCCCAACTTGGGGCAATCAAAATTCACAGAGGAACCCTATTTCTAATGTCAAATGACGAAGTTACAACCCTCTAAACTACAAAGGCTACTGTGAGAAATATATGGGTTTTTCCCCAAAGATGGCGGACAAGGGACATAACTTTTGTAAAGTGTGGATTGGTCTATACATAAACAAAACTCATAAAATTATCCGTTTATCATCATACGGTAATACATAAAAACGTATGCTGTTCAAAACATAATTGTGCAATCAGGCGTTCAACTGCACCATGAATCTCTCAGAATTTAGTGAATTTCTTTTGTTTAGAAATTTTATATGTATTGATATTATATGTCAAATCAAAGAAGGGATATAATAACGTATCACAAAGAGGTCATATTCTATTTTTAACTTATTATGTCACATTCCCCATAGCTGAAAGTGCAAAGATGTAAATCAGCGGTAAACAATGATCGTTAAAGCTCATGTTTAAAACATATTCAAGAAAGTTTTCAAGCAAACTTACTTTTCTTTATTCGAAACAGACGACTATGGAACGCCAAATTAACAAATATTCAAATATTTGTACCTATCTTCAAATAATTGTACCTATCTTCAATTAATTGTACCTATCTTCAAATCATTTGAAGATAGGTACAATTGAATTAAAGATAGGTACAATTGAATTGAAGATAGGTGTAAATAATTATACCTATCTCTAAATAATTATACCTAGGTACAAATGAATTATACCTAGGTACAAATGAATTATACCTATCTTCAATTCAATTAAAGATAGGTTCAATTGAATTATACCTATCTCTAATTCATTTGAAGATAGGTAAAATTCATTTAAAGATAGGTACAATTGATTTGAAGATAGGTTCAATTCAGACATATCTACAAAGGATTTGAAGATAGGTACAATTCAATTATACCTAGGTTCAATTCGTTTTGTTCATTGTTGAAAATAATGAACGCTCCCTTGAAGACATTTCAACATGGAGGGAAACGAGCAACCAACGAAGATGAAAGAAGAAATATATATGTGTATGCAATATATTTGCAAAAGGCATCATTTATTTATTAAAACATGTATACCCGAATACCCCAAAAGTGACGGAGTTTGGGTAGTGACGTAGTTAGGGTCACTATATATACCTAGTATATAAATAAAAAAACTGGCTTTATTTTTTTCCATAATTTTATCAAAGAATGTATAATTCAGTTGATAATCACTCTATTCATTAAAGCGGTAACAATTATTATGAGTTTTTGTTTGTTTTAAGGCTCAATCTTTCAAAAAGTTGACAAAATCATAATTATATATTGCCTATTTTATCATCCCGATCCCGATTTTATTTCTATGTCGCCTTTCTTCAATCTTTTTTTTTTTCATTTTCATTATTTATAAATATATGAAGGTGTTAAGCAGTAATGTCACCTCTGATTTTTCTTTTATAGATCTTTAGGACATCCATTTTTTATTATTATCTTGTATATCGAATGACTTTATTTATAAGTTGTGACGTAACGGAAATGACGTACTATACAGGGAGTATTCATTATTGCCAATATTTTAGTAATTGAAGATAGGTTCAATTCAATTGTACCTATCTTTAATTCAATTGTACCTATCTTCAATTCATTGCATTTGTACCTATCTTCAAATCAATTGTACCTATCTTCAAATGAATTAAAGATAGGTATAATTGAATTGTACCTATCTCTAATTCAATTTGAAGATAGGTACAATTAAATTGAAGATAGGTACAATTGAATTGAAGATAGGTACAATTGAATTGAAGATAGGTACAATTATTTGGAGATAGGTACAAATATTTGAATATATGTTAATTTGGCGTTCCATAGACGACTGAATTAAAATATCTCGGATAGGCGCATGCTATAAACCCGAAAACTCAGTTTAGCCGATAACTGGTCTTAGCCGATAACTGGTACAGTACCAGTACACATAAATGATATAAAAGTAGAGATAATCGAAAAAGGTACTGGAATAATATAATTGGTACATATACGGAAAAATCCTTTTCAGATTATGATACACATACACTGCTAAAATGATAGAATCTACTTTTACTTTTTTGTCGTGTTTTGTTTTTGTTTCAGAATTGAAGTAATCACCTTTATTTTCCGCTGGGATGGAATTGGTTGTGGTTAATTTAAGAATTATCTGTTCACTGAGCCGGCGCGGTAGATCAAAATTAGTCATGCGGTTATCCCTTGGGCGCCCCTCAGGTAAGACAGGGGAAATACACAATAGAAGTGTTTGAATACGGAAGACACAAGCGAAATGCCATGATGGAAAGAAAAAATTACAAAAGGATCTAAAGTTTGGAATATCACTGATTTCCGAGAGTTGGGGGAATATTTCTTGAATCTCTAATACTTATTGGTTTGTGATCGGAATTCAGGTAAGACAATAAGCTACCGTGTACCTGGTCACAGTTCAACGTAAACATGTCAACAACTCGCAAAATGTGACCTCTTATGTGTAAAAATGGGCCTTAATTAACACAAGTGTGTAGTACGTGTGAGATTTTAAGAATTAATTATGACATTCATTCTGTTAAAAACTTGTTTTGATGAAAAAATAAGGACACAGAAGTCAATCGATCACATTCAAAAATTGTCTGGGGTACAAAATAGGGGTCAGAGAGACTTCATATAATATATTTGTGTTGTTATTTCCTTTCAGGTATGGTGCAGTTCCCATATGATGTCAGACTACGTAATTTGTTGTCTACTTTGATTATATGCACAATGGTGGTGCACCAGGCTCTATGTAAGTTTCAGACTGTAATCCATGGAACAGAATACAATATGATATTGATTTCTAATTTAGAGTCTAAAACTGACAAATATGAGGTGATTATAATATGAAAAATGCAAACGCCCATGGATATTATAACAATTAGTACAATAAATTGCTTTTTTATGACATTTCTTTTTCACTTTAAGAAAAATACAATTTATAAATTGCACCCAGTTTTACACTTTTACTTTTTCGATTTATTCTCTGGGTATTTTGTGCTCTAATTTGATGTGTTTCAACACCACCCCTACCCACATGATATATCCGTTGTAAACGAGTCCGCCCTTCTTACAACTTCAGAATCCTGTACATGTTTTTATGTAATGTCAATTTCTTATCATGATAATCATTTTGTATATTAAGTTTGTTTGAAAAACCCAAGGTTGTTGGTTGTTAGTGATACGGCGTTATCTCCTCGATCCTAACACATAAATAGCCCGAAGGTAAATGATGACGATTAACACTCAACACACACTTTTAAAACTTTGATACCCAACGGGTAGTGTATAAGAAGTTTCCATACTAGGTTAGATTTAAATGTATGTATGCCCCAGCTGTGTATGTAGAATTATAAATTACTGGTTGAGACTTTCTTAAACGCCACATTGAGTAGACAAGAAATTCAACCTTTAGCCTATTGGAAAAATAATATGACTAAAATTGGAAATAATTATAAGCGACAACTATAACTTGCTTTCGCATTATTTATTGCTACTATTATAATTCACCCCAACTGTCAAGCTGTAAATTTTGAATTTACTGGATAACAGTAAAGCCAATTCAAAATTTATGACATGAAAATACCACCCATATTTACTTCAGAAGGATTTTCCCTCTTATTTGCTGAATAAAATCGACTCAGTATTTCTGGAGAAGAAGTCGAAAATATTTTTAAATTACAACGAAATCGACAGACAACTGATAGGACGATTAGAAAGACTCGATAATTAGTGTAAAAGTAGTAAAAATTTAAGATGTGTTTAATTAGAACGGTTTGTCATCAATTAACCCAGCTAGACATCCCTAGTATATATAAAATATTACTTGACGTGAACATGACTTAAAGATTTCTTTCTCTTGTCATGTAGCCTGGCGGGTGGTGCTGAAGGTGGGGACGGGACAGGACATTTCCCCCGCCACCAGTATAGAGCACCTGTGGCTGTCTGACGTCACAGTCAACGACGACCGCGTCACTTACGTGAACACACGTGACACGGTGGTAGCCAGGTACAGGCCCACCTACAAGTCAAGCTACATCAACATCTGGGAGGGAATCAATCTGGTAAGCATAGTTATTTAAGGAATAAGGAATAATTCTTTGAGTATTATGAGGTGATAATTTCGTTTGGGGCGTGGTCAAATCCAATAAAGCCAGAAGTGCTTTATGATAGATTTGACCACGCTCCGACAGAAATTTTCACATCATAATATTCAAAAAATGATTCCTTATTACTTATATTTATATTACTTCTATTTTGTACGCTTTAAAACAACATATTTTAAAACCACTTTTTTTTTCATGTAGCACATGCTATGTATTACTACGCGGCGCAGCTAATACCTTTTTAGCTCACCTGAGCTGAAAGCTCAAGTGAGCTTTTCTGATCACTTTTTGTCTGGCATCCGTCTGTCTGCCTGTCTGTCTGTCCGTCTGTCTCCGTCTATAAACTTTTTACATTTTCGACTTCTTCTCCAGAACCACGGGGCCAATTTCAACCAAATTTGGCACAAAGCATCCTTAGGTAAAGAGGATTCAGGATTGTTAAAATGAAGGGCCTTGCCCTCTTTCAAAGGGAGATAATTAAGATTTATTACAAAATTGTTTGTATCTTTAAAAAATCTTCTCCAAAACCAATTGGCCAGAAAAGCTGAAACTTGTGTGGAAGCACCCTCAGGTAGTGTAGATTCAAGTTTGTTCAAGTCATAATCCCCGGGGGTAGGGTGGGCTCACCATGGGGGGGGGGGTGCAAATTTTTACTGAAGAATGTAAAGAAAAAAATCTTCTTTTTGAAAATCAGTTAAGCAGAAAAGCTGTTACCTGAATGGAAGCATCTTCTGGTAATGTATATATTTATATAAACAGTTGTTTAAGATCTTTTTGAGAAAGGCGATGGTCAATATGTGATATAACTATGAAATCATTTAGTTACAAAAGGTGACCATCATAAAAACATCTGTAGTAAATTTTGAAAATCTTTTAAAACAGGATCAATTTTATCATTCTTTGTCCCGATATTTTTGATGTGACTTCATAAAGTCGATTTTATGTCTAGTGTTGCTCAGGTTAACGATGTGGCCCATGAACCTTTTGTTTTTTATGCTATAGGACACGCCTATTTTGTGTCAATCATGTTTTATGAAGTTATTGGTCTATATAGGGTTCAAAATTGATTCGTAATGTTATCACACACAAAGGCAGTTGAAAATGTAAATATTCCCCGATAAAACGCTGCTTTTTTATATAAACTTAAGTTCATGAATGTTACATTATCGTCTTAGCACAGTAAAATATTGTGGAATTTTTTATATTCGCGGCAGCTCAATTTTCGAGGATTTACGATGTATCCTTCGCCTACGAAATAAATTCTCAACGAATTATCATGAACCTACAAAATTACATATACATGTTCATGCAATTGTCAACAAAATAGCTTGATCATCGACGAAAAATTACACCCACGAATTTAAATGATTTAACAGTAATCCCTATTTTGCAGCTCAAGATGAGCATGTATAAGGACGGCAAGGAGGCCGCGTATCTGATGTTTAACACCACTGGGTACACCAGGACTAACTTCTTCAAGTTCTCCAACATCATCAGGAGTTCGTTCACAGACCTGTCTCCCTCAGTCAGCATGGCCATCACTGGGTAAGACTTAGACATAGCATACATTGTAGTACTATTTTCATTTGTGTCATCTCGAATGGGGTACATTTTTGGAGCAGGAGGTGGATTAGTAGTTATTGAAAATAGAATATTTACACCGACTTCACAGACTTTAATATCTAATGTGATTCAAGTAAGTTAACCTGCATGCGCTTACTTTTTTTAAATTAAAAGTGTTAAATAAGCACGTCAATTTTGATTTGATTGCTGTAAGAATATCCTAAAATAATTTATCATAAATACAATGGTATTCAGTTACATATACATGTATTTAATGGTATCTTTATGCAAAGTATAAAACACAACATGAAAATAATTTTACATCTCCCAAGACTCCCTTACGCATTGTTGCAAAGTATAAAACACAACATGAAAATAATTTTACATCTCCCAAGACTCCCTTACGCATTGTTGCAAAGTATAAAACACAACATGAAAATAATTTTACATCCCCCAAGACTCCATTACGCCTTGCTGTATTGACTCTATTCCTTTTAGGAACCTGAGCCGGAGCTTCGAGCTGCTGTCGTCTGACACCGGCTACTGTGGGGACAGCAGGGGGTGGATGGCGGGCGTCAGTCAGATCGGGATGGGCAGCTGCTACTCCAAGGAACCCGTCCCCTTCTTCATGTTCGCCAACAAAACCAATTCCCTGTTGAACAGTACGCCCATTTATCTTGTACATTCTGTAGTGTATTCAAGCTTTCGAAAATTAATTATTTCTTACAACCGAAATCTATTTAAACTGGAAGATTTTGATATTAATCATATTAATATTTTTTTTCTGTTCTTATAGATATGAATGTGTCCGACTCCTTCGCCATTTTTGCGGGTTAGTTAAAAACTTTTTGCATAATAACGCCACATACTCTAATGCGATTAAACTTTCCATTAATGTCCAAGCTTGTAATAATTTTACTAACAGTTAAAGCTCACTTGTTTTTCACTTTAGTTCATTGCAATCTAATGTAAACAATAATATGTTACAGGAGACTGTGTGGATCAGCCGTGTCTTAACGGAGGGAGGTGTACAGAACATCTAGACGATTTTACCTGCCATTGTGATTCCCAGTATTATGGCAAAACATGTACAAGTAAGCATTACTCCATTAACCTTTTACATCAGAGTGACTAAGAGTTACTTTTCTTTCTTTTCATTTCTTCAATAAAAACATCATAAATATTAAAACATGTACAATTAAACATTTTATAGATTCATTGTTCAATTTTTTTGTAGTTCGATGTCCCTGTGCTTATGGAAAGTGCTTCGAAGTAACGGACTCTGACGTCACAAGTTCTGGTATCGTCATCATCAATGGGACGGTTATAAATAACTCCAGCTTTACGCTGGACGGAGGTCGTGTTCGATTGGCTTGCAATTGTTTGAAGGGTTATGAAGGTGTCAACTGCAGCAAAAGTAGGTCACAAAGATTCTTTCATGTCCCATAGAGGTATAGATAAATTGTGTCTATTTTTGCTATAGCATTTTCTGTCTTATTTTTTGTAGATAAAGACGACTGTGTAGGAAATCCCTGTCAGAACAGCGGGGTTTGTGTGGACAAACTGAACGGATTCGAATGTGACTGTCCCGTCGGAATCTCAGGACCGCGCTGTGAAAGTAAGTTTCTCTAGATTGTTCGATTCACTGAAGTAAAATAAATTAATGCTTGATTTTGTAATGTTCTTGATTCTAAAATTTACAGATGTAAGTCCAAAAGAAGACAGCAATATGAAGACAGGGGGAGTGGTGGCCGCCGCCATTACGGTACCATTGGTGCTGATTCTGATCGGCGCCATGGTGGCCTACGGCATTTACATCTACAAAAACCCAGAGGGATTTGGACGATCCACTACATACAAGCAGTTCAGTGAGTATACTATTAACTTGCCTTTCATTTACAGCCGATGTAAAACATATTCGGATGGACGACCTGGGAGCTACGGTTCTGTACCTGTTAAGAAGTTGCAATTTACGGCGCACAAATATTTCGCTAGTTTTAGACTGCTTAATCTTATTTGCACACATAATCTGGTGGGGAAAAATAGTACCATTAAATTCTTCAGACAATTTACTAGTTATATTGTCACTTTACTTGCCTCATACTCTCTCTAGCTCCCAGGTCATCCATCCTAATTTTTTTCAGACCGGGAGCTACAACCCTGCAGCTATTATTTACTCTGTTTGATGCAGTAAGAAAAAACACATATAGGGGTTTATGAAATGTTTTGACTCGCGAGTAATTCCCTTTGAAATCTTTAATGACATATGTTACAATGTAAGTTTTACTTAAAGATTAAGTTGTATATTGGCTGGCTTTAGATATTTGATTACATATAATCATTTTGTGAGGGATCCTGTAATAGTAGCTCCTAAAATAAAAAGTTATTATTCATTAATATCAACTGTAATTCTGAGAACCATTTCTTTGCAGCCATTGCCCGAGACTTCGTGCGCAGAAGTTTCCGTAGAGTGTCCGGACGGAAGCCCCGAGCTACCAAACGTCTACAAGTAGACCAGGTTGAGGCTGATCCGAAGAATGAGAAAGCGGGATTTGACAATCTAGGCTTTAATGAAGCCACCGGAACTGGAGGTTCCGTCCCTGTTTATCGCAGAGAAAATTCGGAAATGTACGAGTTGTCCGCAAACGACCAGTCGGTGGTCACGGGACCGAATACGTCATACGAAAAACTGAACATAAACAGAAATCAACAGCAACAGTACAATAAAGGGCAAGAACCTGGTGTTCCGGTAGAGCGCCCTCAACGCCAAGTCGGCCGACAGGGGAGGGGAAAACAAGCGGAACAGACCCAAAACTACAACCAACCTACAAGAGAACAACAATCTGGAAACCTTGTTGTTCCACCTGTAAACAAACCAAAATACCAGCCACGGCAAACAGAAGCACCAAAGGCACCACGAAGTCCAAATGACGTCACTACGCCGGGATACCCAACACATAACATTAACACACAGGGCAGACACCATGACTACGATTCCCGGAGTCTACACGTCAATGACAGGAGCCCCACCTCAGAAAACGTCCCTTACGATAGATACAGAGATGGAGGGTCGCCATCATCACCATATGGACGAACTTATCAAGATTACAGCCCTCGTGATCGAGCGGCCGACTCCGCCCCGTACGACAGATATCGTGACGAGCACTCAGCCCCACATTATCATCAGATCGACCCCAGTCAGAACTCGTACGACCCGCGCAGACCACACCCTACAGAAAGTACTTCCTATGATCGGTATCGGGGTGACCGCTCACCATCATCCCCTTATGGACCACCTGACTACCAGAGGAACATTCCTCATGCGGAATCGTCACGTGATAGATACCGCGCTGCCGATTCTCCCTCCTCTCCATACGGAGAGAACCAAAAATCCCCAGGGTGGGGAGAAAGAAACTCACAAGATCGGTACCGTGATGAGCCCTCGCCCAATTACAGGGGGGCTAACCCTGCCGATCGGTACAATACAGGCAGACAGACGGATGTAAGTAGTCCGGAGCAAGTGGTGTTTGTTTCCGCTGACCACACGAGAGAGGTCTCCATTTAAATCTCCGCAAAACTTGTTCCGAGTTAGAATATGCTTTATATATAATCTGAAGTGAGAACGTCCTTGAAATCCTGAATGGACCCGGTATGAACTGTCTCTACACCTGACACAGGTGAGAATTATAGGTGATTTTCGTGGGAGCGCCACGGAAAAACGAAATGACGGACAACAGAAAAACACACACTGTGATATATCTAATCAAGAATAATATTCATTTTACCTGTACATATTTGATAACATTATATTCATCACAAATTGATTAATTTCAGTGTATTGTTTTTTTTAACAATGTATGTGCCATATGCCAAGGAAATTACATGTAATTCCCCCGTTTGGTGTTTAAGCAGCCAAGGGTTTTAATTAACACAGTGATAGACACTTTTTTCAAAAGTTCATATATGTAAAAATCTGAAAGTATACCTATAACAAACGTATACTTTAGGATGTGCATCATAATATATAGGCCTACTTCTTTCATCTATTTTTGGTACATGTATATTAGTACTATAAATCTCTGTACCTACGTTCGTCTGCAAAACTTTTTGATACGAAAATTTTCACTATATGTACGTTTCTAATAAATACTTGCAATATCAATTTAGGGTATCTTAAGATTATCTTCTAACATGATCAAAAGATCCTATATTAAACTCACGCTAAATGCTGTATTTTATTATCCGTTTAATTACATCAGGGACAGGTTGGTATTAGACCTGAGAGATCCCCTGATTGAAGCAGTGAAGACTAACGAATTCAAATATAGTTAAAGATGGCTCTTTTTGTCTCGTATAGATGTACACTGTTTATAGTGTATAAATTTACATATACCGAGTGTGACTCCCTCTATTTCTTACAAAAACTTACGTAACAGACAAAACAAACAATATACATACAAAATAAAACTGTCAAACAGTTCGCGGTCGCATTTTTAACACAAAACGTTAAAACTCTTGAAATACAAACTATAAGATATTCATACAAAATGAGAATATTAAACAGCTCGAAGTCGCTTTTTTTAAACACAAGAACATCTTGAAACTCTCTTGAAAATCAGCCTAATTGTACATTATGCTATGCTTAACGCCAAAAACGTTTTACAAAAATAGTTATTTGCTAATCAAAAAATATTCATATATTATATATTTATACTACAATCAAAATAAGTGGATAAGACTCCTCAAAGTTCTAGGATAAACACGCAACCTAATGAATAAGACTCAACGAGGCTCAAGTTAAGATTTAAAAGACAAAACTCATTTGTTAAGACATAAATCGATGTTCTTGTTAACTTAGTGCATGGACACAAAACTTCAAGTGATCTTGTCATAAACTATGGATATCTATAAACATTACTCATTCTATGTAGGATCATTGGACAGTTCCCTAATGCTGAATAATTAAAACTACTAGTAAACAGGATTAATTTGAATGCGTAGTATGCCGTTACATATCACAATTCTTTAATCTGTTGTTTTTAATTTTCATTTTAATCAAAGTTCAATTTATGGAGAGGTATCAAGAGATCACATACAACATGAAAGAAAGTCTATTTTTAAAAGTAATACATCTTAATTCAGGTCGTCTTACTGCGCACAAAATTGGAAATATAAATTTAAAAAAATATGCCGTAAGATTTTTAATGGAAGATATATAAATCAGCATGCTTGTGTTGAGTTATGACATTATGACTATGCCCCATATATAAACTGTTCGCTTTCTGCCCTAGTTGGATGGTCGAAGCCATTTTATTTGTAGACTATAAATCACCTTGAAACGAAAAGCTAAGTTAAAAGTTACTTGGATATATGGATAACTGATATGGTGGTGTTCCGTTTGACACAATACAACTCAAGACATTGATTAAGTAATAAGAATGGTCATTTATTAGATAATATAATAACTGACAATATACAACATAAAATGCCACAATGTAAACTACAAAAAACACAATACAAAGGAACAATTCTTCATACTGTAGATGCCTTATTTTACGCGAGTACTAAATTCCGCGATTCAACGCTTTTCCATCAAATCGCGAGAACATAAAATCGCAAACGCCGAAAGTTTATCATTGTTTCACGTAGTTTACATACGTCCGAAAATTAAAAGCGAGATTTTAAAATTCTCGCAATTTTACGCGGATATTAATTCCTCCCGTTTAATTAGGAATTTACAGTATATAAAACATAGATAAATAACACAGTATTGTGACTAGAATAAACAGAGAACATGAGAGAATAAAACATGGCAATTTCTATAAACAGAAAAGTGCCAAAGATGGGGTAACTTTTTATCTATTTAATATTTTAAGGTAGGTATGGTGGGTGATTTATTGACACCCAGTCTACTTATACCTAAAACCTGGATTCACCAAACAATAATATCCGCTTATCCACCAACAGAATTTTTTTCTTTGTATTTCGATAAGAAGTTGAATTATATTTTTCTGAAACTTCAGTAAATGAATGTTTAATTTTATTTTATCATTCACTTGAAACTTCTTATGAAAATTTATGAAACTTTTAAGGGTTTTTTTTTGTGAAGTACTTTTGCTGTAAAAGACTGCGAATACAGAAAGCACTAAAGATAAAAGTTAACACCTGGTAGGTCAATTCTCCACACAATCCAATCTATACACTGATTTGGTCATCGAACACAAGATCTACTGACGTCATTTCTATCATGCCTCGATCGGCGACCTCAATTCGTCGGAAATGTCCAGTCGTCAGACCTTGTATCGATATCCCCATTAATATTTGATGGCTCGTTCTAACTTAAACAGGAAGATAAAAGTTTTAATTACTCTATCATTCTTACGAATGTGTCACAAGAGGCGAATTCGACTAGAGATTGATCCAATTCGTTATGTGTGTGTGTGTGTGGGGGGGGGGGGGGGGGGGGGTATTTACCGAAGCGTACGTATTTGTGTTAAAACTTACTTACTGTTATTATTATTGTTTTGTCAATATATGAAATATTGTACCCTCTTATTTATGCAAATATATTGAATTGAGTGATGTGATTTTCGAATTATTGAATTTCACCAGTTTTATTGCTAGCGGTATTTTTGATATTACAAAATATGTAGTTTCATTCATATTAAGATAAAACGTTTTGACAACGAACAATACCGGTGAATCACAGGCACTTGTTTCTGAGAAAAAAATATACCCTATAGTATTATTATACTACAGGGTAAATTTTTTTCTCAGAAACAAGTGCCTGTGCGGTGAATGCATTATTATTATATCGATATCAATATGTTTTCGTTCCGGGAAGCATATTGTGAAAATATTGTTGTTGAATTAACTGCGCGACAGTTGACAAGTCACTCTTCACCTGCATGTCAACATATTGGAGTATCTTATTGTTATGTAGACATTATGGTAGCATATCTCTCCTCCTTGTTTGCAATTTTATTTTTCTATCAAATATGTCGACATGCAAGATAAATATGATGACATGCAAGATAGTTATGACAACATGCAACATAACTATACGTTGACATTCCAGAAAAATTGCAATCAAATGAGAACGATAAAAAATCCCCCAAAATCTCAAATATTGCCCACATGTGACATCCAAGATGCTAGATGCTACTTATCTACATCGAAATACAACTTATGTACATATAAGTTAACATGCAAGATGAGATATGGAACTTAGTTATGTTCACATGCTACTTATTTATGTCAACATGCAACTTAGTTATGTTCAAATGCGAGATAAATATATTGACATGCAACTTATAAATTGCATGTCAACATAACGAAGTTGCATGTTAACATAAATAAGTTGCATGTCAACATATTTTTCTTGATTGTTAACATAAATAAGTTGCATGTCGACATAGATAAGTTGTATGTCAACAAAAATAAGTTGCATGTCGACATAAATAAGTTGCATGTCGACATAAATAAGTTGCATGTCGACATAAATAAGTTGTATGTCAACCTCAATAGGGTTGCATGTCAAGATAAATGAGTTGTATGTCAACATAAATAAGTTACATGTCAACATTAATAAGTTTCATGTCGACATAAATAAGTAGCATCCAGCATCTTGGATGTCACAAAATGGCGATATTTGAGATTTTTTTAAATTCTCTTTTGATTGCAATTTTCTTGCTGCATGTTGATATAACTATCTTGCATATCAACATATTCATATTTGATAGAAAATACTTGCATACTAGGGGCAGAGATATGGCACCATAAGACATACATGTATTTATCTTGCATGTTAACATATTAGCATGTTAACATATACTTTTCTTGCATGTTGACACAAAACAACCTGCATGTAGGAGGCAGACATATGCCACCATAATTTCCGCCAAGAGCGAAGAATGTTTTTTAGCACAGATTCTGTCAGAGTATTTGATGTGAAATCTTGATGGCACTAAGTAATCGGTTACACACCTGTCCGGCGCGGCCCGTCCTGCTGGGAGATAACGAGATTCTCCATGTTGAGGACTTGTCAACCATTGTAACTCTCTCCTTGATCCAATTACACGGGAGCGATGGATATTTAATTTCTCAGTACTCTATTCGTTTCAACCCAACCGAACTTAACAATATGTAAAATAACAACAACGCGTTTATCTGTACACATATGCAGAAAATCTCTCGGATATGCAGTTTATTTTGTACACGTACATGATAAAAATATCTTTTGTCAAAAATTCTTTATACATATAAAGTAAAAGAACTGAAAACAAAAAGAACCCTCCAATGTCTTAACTTTAAGCTACAGCTAACAGTTTTCCTTTACGAGAACACCATCTTCATAACAGACTGTAAGTATACACATGTTCGATCGACATACGTGCACGTTAATATAAAAAACATAAACAATAGCTGAGGAGATTCTAGAAATTCGAGAGGGTATAACGCCTTTGGCAACAAACGCAAAATTTATTGCATATTCTTTCATTTTTATATTTGTGTTGTTTTTTCCTTGGGTTTGTAATTCTTATAATCGGATTATCAAATATAATGCCGTTATTATTGGCATGTTGTCTGTTGTAGGTACATAGATGTATTGCTTCCCCCATTTTGTGTGTGTGTGTTTCTCTTTTCTTTTTTTTTCTGCACACTTCTTATGCTTTTATGCATTATGAATCAAAACGTATTTCAAACAAATTAGTCATAACTCATATTAATAACTTTTTGGTTAATTAGCAACTCTTATAAATCTGACATAAACGAGATTTAAGACAAATATGAGAGATTTTCGGCGGAAAAAACCTTTTTAGCATTTCTTTCTAAATTCAGTTACAAGTAATAAAGGGCATACCAGGTACAGAATGTAATAGCCTACCTGAGCCATATTTCAAATTTCAAATAAAAATTTAGGTTCACTATGGGTACCTGTTATAAAGTGTACCTCAGAGTTAAACTATTCACCGAGTAATATAAGTTAGTTTTTTTCTTTCTTATTTTCTTTATATGAACAAGGCCTGACGTTTTCACTACCACTGTGCATGACCGTGGATAGAAACAGCAAATATATGTACACGTGTGTCACACTTAAGTATCAGCAGTTAACTATCTATTTTACTTGTCTTACTATTACCGGGATTTTGACCTGATTCAATAAATATCATTGTAATTGATCGTCCTGGTTATCTCAATATGTCGCCTCTAATGTCCGTATTGTTGTCGATAGAACCACGTGACTCAGTCATCTACATAGATATATTCTGAGCGTTTGCGTTTTATGACGATCTGGAAATAGAAATCCTAGAAACGATGTATTTCAGTCTTGTAACACAATATATGTATGTGTAATTTACCGGAAAATTATGTTTATATTTTTATAAAGTAATGTACTTGACAAAATGCCACATTAAGAAATGTGCATGTATTTTTAGATATAACACATCAGGCACGTAGCATCGTTTTTGAAAGTGTGGGGGGGGGGGGGGGGTCGGACTCATCCAAAAGATCTTGACAAGCAATCTTTGTGGTTCGGATTTTGTATATATCAGCATTATTGTAGTGTTGTGCACAATTTTATGAAGTAAAATTTAACAATTTTCATGCAATCGCCACTGATTTCTCCGATCCTCGACCATGTTCGATAACTGAAATACCCGGGTTTTTTTATTCTTACCCTAAATCTGCCTTTTATATAAACAAATTTAAATAGTGTTTTAGTGTTAATATTACGATTAGTTTTTCAATGATATGCTCGGCTTAATGGTTCCGCGGATACTTTCTTAATATATAGGCTAAAGGGGTTCAATTGGTAATTTTTTTTTCAATTTTGATCTTAGCTTGTGTATCTATTCCATAATATCCATCATGGGCAAATTTGCAATCACTTTGTAAAAAAAAAAAACATGGATAAAACATACATTTCTCTTTATTTAATTCCATTTATAAAGTTTGATTGAAAAATGACATTTTTATGATGAAATAAAAAATACTTTGAGGCTGAGGGAGAACCTTAATAGTGAAATACAGAACTTATCAATCTTCTTTAAAATTATAATATGACACAATAACTGCAAATTAAATGCTAAAAACATGTAGCCAAGTGTGATCAACGTTGCCATCTATTAAACGTAAAAATGTACAATATCCTAGAAATCTCATAACATTTACGGAAACCCGAGCTTCTTGTTTGGTGACAATTCCCACCACTGTGACAAAACATCAACTGTTAATGAGGTTTGTCACTGATATTCCTTCTATCTAAATCTCCGTTGGAATATAGAAAACTACATTGCATCAATCAATAAGTTTCCACTGCGCCAATATTTAGACATTTACCTCGCTTTTAATTTCTCATTGACCATTAAATGGCAGTTTGTTTCTTATGGTATTATTGGGAGTCGGCCTCTGCGATTGACTCTCCGCTTTGTGTTCAAGTTGTTTATTTGTTTGTCACATTAATTCAATAAACTGAGGCTAGATATGATATATAATGAAAGTTTTTCACAGGGAAGAACAAATGAATGTTAAAGCACAAAAAGGCATTTTTTGGCGTCTGAAGTTTATTATTGCATTGAGCGAGAAAAGGGAAGTGTTCATTGACATTTTAATCTAGAAATTGGACATCAAACTGTGCACGCAAAAGCTGTGTAGTATGCACAGAAAATTGAAGGACTGAAAAATCATCTATCACTTATTTACAATTTTCAGTTGTTATGAGTGCATGACTAGTTATATGTATCAACTGAAACTTGATTGTAAATCAATGAAAGACACAATCGTAAAATCTGCTAAATTAAGGACAGATCAAAGATATATAATACGGACTTTAAAAAAAAGTGATGTAATGCATGTTTTTGATTGAATTTAAGTAATTCAAAGATTATTTAAACGATTCTAAAATTAAGATTATCCATCTATCATTTATTAGCAAGTTTTGTAGAATTCATGCAAAATAAAAAAAATATGTTTAAATATTATAGTATAAAATAAATATTCTTAAACGCTTCTTGGTGTGATCAGAAGTTATGGACGGCGATCAATAGATGTTTGTCAACCATATACAGTTCCTGGGACGGTCAAGTTTCTAATATGAAATTTGTTTTATTTAATTTCTATCTTTATATATATTTTTTTACTTCTTTTTATTTTATTTTATCTTTTTTTCGAGGGAAAAAATAGTGAAAAGGGACAAAAGTGGATATTGCAGGAAAACCAAATCGAACTTAAGTTAATTTCCCTGTTTAACATGAACTATCTTGCATCTTCCGACAATTTTTTTTTTAAAATAGAAAAGTTTAATTCAAAATAAAATTGGACAGTCACAACCCAATATCATCATTTTATAGCAAAAATTATTTCAAGACGATTAAATTTGAAAAACTTGTGAATTCGTGACAGGCCTAGGATTCTTCTGTTGAAAATTAATCGCATAGGTAAACTCCAATATCCATTCGTTTAATGAGACCAGTGCATTAAACAAGTTTCATCAGAATCAACTACAGAACTGTAGCCCTACTGGAGACATGGGTTGACGGGCCCTAGTTGCAGAGCTGTAACTCTACTTGAGACTTGGGTTGATGGGCTCTAGTTGCAGCACTGTAGCTCTACTGGAGACTTGAGTTGACAGGCTCTAGAACACACAAAGATGAATATCCTTAAATTAGTTTGTATGTAAGTTTAAGTGCGCATTCAATATACTGCTTTTGTATGGATAGAACTGTAGTTTTTCGGTCCGTCAACCCTAATTTCCAGTAGAGCTAAAATGTAAATTGAATTTTTTTTCACTTAACCACAATGACGAGGCGTAGACCGATGAGAGAGAGAGAGAGAGAGAGAGAGAGAGAGAGAGAGAGAGAGAGAGAGATTTTAACTCAACAACTCTATGGGCAATCATTATCTGTAATTAACGTACGGTATACCTTACATGCAATGCTTTCAGTTTCATCTACAAGAACAATCAAGAAAATCCCTGAGGAGACCATCATAGCCAGTCATTCAAAAACCTGAAAATAACATGCTTTTTGCATGATGTCTTTTTGTAGTGATCTGTGTAACACGGACAAGGTCTCGAGAGACAAACATTGAAGTGAAAAGGAAGCGGCAAGGATCCAACGTTAAAGCTATAGTATTTGAAACAAGTTCAGTTTCGACTGGTTACATCACCCCTATGATTTACCTGTTGGTGGACAATTGAAGTCGTAAAGCGCATTCATATTGAAATATATCCAATATCAATACAATCTCTGGCGCGGATGTTATCACACTTCCCGAGTTCCCGTGAATATCTGCACTCGTCATCATGGCCAATAGATTTACCTTTGTTCAAAAATTAATTTCTCGCAGTACACCTCTGAAACATATTGTGGGAACCTAGTGAATTCTTTTTGAACCAATTACCAAGCTCCTGTCATATTGCAGCGGGATCAATAAGGGAGTGACGGCCGTGTAGGTATGGTTGATTGGGGAAACTGAAGATGCGACAGACGACGCTCAGAGATGGCGCGAGTTAGATACCTTGAATTTCTTCTCATTATAATGGAATTGTATCCTCCGGTCCACACAGGTAATTTATTTTGAATTCCGTTACTAATAACTCTAATTTCGAATTATCCCCGAATGAAAAAGAATGCCGATATATTTCTGTTACTTGGAATGAGCGTATTTGCAGGCTATCTATGAAATTTTCATACCTGATGATTGCGCAAACATCCTTTTTATACGAGCACGGAGATTAAAAAGAGTTTTTGTTGAGATTGTTCATCTTTTACAAATACCCACAGGAGTAATGCACCGTTGTAATGTTTGGTGGGTAAGCAGAAATAACTGATTGCTATAACATTGTCTCAGAGGTAATTTCGCCGACCTGCAGTTCAAGGTAAATGAAAAAAAAGGGAAATCTCTAGTTTGGTTTTGAGTTCCTCAAAGAGTTATAGAAGCTTTTCGGTTTACTAAAATGATGCGTGAAAACGGAAAGGTTGTAGAAGTAGGAAAAGAGGTGTGTGGCCGAAAAATATTAATCCGGTCCTCGTTACAATGAGTAAATTGTTGAATCTGTTACGTTAGTCCAGGAATATCTGTAACTAAAGCTAGCTAGCGTGACTCTGTCAAATGCCTGCTATGGTTGTTGTTTTTACACGTTCATTGATTTGTAGGTTAGTTTCCAATTTCAAACTCCATATATAATGTAATTATTCATTTTGGCGAAAGACAATAGGGAATTAAAAAAAAATCCATTTAACAAATCTGGTGCATTTAACTATCGTCATATTGAATACATGTATTTTCTAAAGTGTTATGGATTATTGTACAAGAACTCCGTGGGTGAAGTTTTTTTGGATAGGAACAGTCAGGGAACAAATCAATTTGCCCTTTGAATGAAATGTACAAATGTCATCAATGTTGACTTGAAATTGGAAAAAAATTATCTAAAAAAAGTGAAGACCCATTTAATAATTAAGAACTCAATAGTTATTATTAACATTATTTCCATTACATGACGTTTTAGATTTCTTCGATTTGAGTGGTGTTGACATGTCATGTTATCATTTTTCGATAAACATCAACGAAGTTAATATAATTGTTGTAGGTTCCCGCCAGGTAACTGAATTTTTCAAGCTCTGACTCCTATAAAAGGCTATAAAACTACACCCTTCTCAAACTGCAACGATGAAACATAAAATACACGTATGCATATCATAGAGCAAAAAAAAAACCCAAAAAACCAACACCCCCACCCCCCAATATAAACAGCAACAAAACAAAACTTTGAAGGGACTTACACACGATTTGACTTAATATTTTATTTTTCTATTTTCGATGTTTATAATGACAAATATAGAAGTTTAAAATGCTATGTCAAAATTTGAATGTCAAATATCAAGTTATAAGCAAGATACAGGGTTCATAATTCTTTGTTTTGTAAACAAAGCTCGATTATTGTCATTGTTTACATATGTGTTGTATTGGTGTAAGTTTCAATAAAATACAACTTTCTTTTGCTGATATTAGTATTTATGAAGATGTTAAATTTGTTTAAATTGTTTTTACAAGTCATTTTGTCTAAGAAATGGTAATTCTCTACATTATATTTTTTGTAAACAACCATAAGACTCGAGCTTTGTTTACGTTACAATCTATTCTTACCTCTGTATCTTGCTTGTAACTTGACTTTAACATTCGATATTTTGGTCAATCATTTAAAATGCACCAGTAAACCATTTTATGCATAAAAAATAAAAATAAATTTTTTGATCTCAAATCGTGTCTAAGTCCCTTTAAAGGAAACATTGCCTGAAATAGTAAATAATACCATTGCAGATGGCCGTTTCATCTTGTTTTAACACCTTTAATTTTAATTCTAAAGGGCGCATTATGATAACTATTAGGTTATAAAACAAGTAGTAGTTACCCCAGTGATGGTTATGTGCAGACGCCCGATGAACTTGACTACGCTCCCTCGTGTCATTATGACCACGCCCATCGGGTATCTACAGATAATCAACGATATGTACTTGTATCATAGTTTACCATAATTATTAATTATATTTTATTATAGTTAGTGGAAGAGAACTTCCCGGTGTACAATGCAGTGCCAAATGTTGGTCTTTACATTGCACTTTGTACTCCATGCAGATCTAAAATGACTTCATGTCCCCAAAATTAACAAACATTAATTACTCTTATAAAGAACTATATATGATAAGAGGTAAATTTGGCCCTCACAAATCGCCATATTTTAAGTGTTTCGGGTACAATAAAATGTTAACTAATTTTTTAGAAGAGTTGATATAAAACATATTTTTCATCTATTTATTTGATTTATTTGCACTCACTGGCAGTATATGACGTCGGAAGTGACGCCATTTCTATAATTCAATCAAAATCAGCCAAAAATTGACATTTTTCTTATCTATTTACGAATGGGAAATATAGAGCGCATGCTTGAACAAGGAAAATTTTTTTGTCACTTATTAGTCTTGGCTAGATACATCTCTGATTAAAATATTTTATTTGTTCAAGAATGCGCTCTATGTTTTCGGAAGGAAAAACTGCTTGAAAACAAGCTGTTTTACGCTAAAAATGCAAAATTGGCGGGAAAAGGTTGTATTTAAAATGTCATATTTCTAAATTGTGGGCACTTGAATCAAAATGAATATTATGTAAACATATCACATACATATCTGTACTAAGAAAACAAAGAAAATGATGATGTTCTTTTGAGGGGGGCCATTTTAGGCCCTTATCATATATAGTCCTTTTAAAAAGAAATCACAGAAATGATTCAACTGTTCTCTGTTATATTTTTATTTCACACTCGTCATTTGTTCTAAAGAATTTAACATTAATACAATTTCATGTTTACTAACCCATAGTTGTACAATGCTTTTGTTTCGAAATTATATTTATTAAATGATGGTAGTTATTCTTTAAAAAATCCTATTTGACACTTTATTCAATAATATGTGTTTAAACAAAATTGGTTGAGATTGTGGGGATAGTTAAAAAAGAAGTGGGGGTATGTACAGTTAACCAACAGTGAACGAATTAACAATAGCAATACGCCGAGCTATGGTACAAACACAGGAACAGTATACTGGGAGAAATTCTTGGGCCTCCACGATTTTGGGAGGCAAAACACTATATCAACAATAAACACAAGGTTTTTCTTTATTATGAAGGTTGGTTAATAATTATCCACCAGATCCACTTGGAAGTTTAAAAATAAGATTTTGTTAGCCATAAACCTTTAGTGAGCGAAGAAAACCCTAAAATAATTTGAAAGATTTAGAAAATTTCCTTGTATTTCATATTTGGTTCATCTTTCCGCCACTTGAGAATAGCCTTAAAAAGATCTTAAGCGATGTAAAATCAGAGGCGCTCACTGAGAGAATCTAGATGTCAAAGGATTGTTTATAATTTATCAACATTCAATTTTATATGGATGTGGTTTTATATTTTTTAAGTATTTACCAACGAATTATTATTCAATCCTCACTCTAAAGTAGCTTGTGCGTTAATCTGATTGCTCTTGTTAACATCAACTAAATAGAAAGCATTTTAAAATTTAACAACATCGTTGCATTTATACTTTTGAATATTTTCTGTATAACTTTTCATCGAATTATATAAAATCATTTTAGATTTTTTTTATCTTTGACAAATGCATTAAGTTCAAAGGCCTCTGTAAATAAATAATTCTAAATTTTACTCTCAAATATTATTCTCATATAGCGTTTGCATGAATATTTGGTCACTCGTATATGCTTTATAAGACATTAAAAACTTTTAGAATCCAGTATACATTGTATACTATATTTGTTTGGTGTATTTTAACCCGATGGTGAAATGATATCTATAATTTACGTCTATCAATTCTTTAAATGCTAACCCAGTCCAACAATTAAAAAAAATACTGCAAAAAAAATTCATAATTAGCAAAGTGTTGGCATATAAATGAAATAACATAAACTCTATGACTAATGTGTTATTTTTTTTTTACATGGTATTTCTGAGTTTTGAATTGTTTGGAATTTACATAACCTTACCAAACATTTCCTGTTCTCAGAGCATCATTAATTCTAACTGCATCAAAATAAAGAATAGGGAAGTTAGAAAATCGGTGGATTTTGATTATTCAGCTGATTACAGATATATTTCATTGAAATGACGAACTTGCGTTTTAAAAATGAATTTAAATTAAAACGATCCTCTCGAAGACGTAATACGAAGAACCAATTTACTGTGTCGTAGGTACAGGTAACGATGGAGCTATACCGAGAAAGTAAACAAATGCTGGAAGGCAGTCCTACAGATTTTCTCATTCTTTAATTCTTTAATACTTGTATTATACTCCTCACCGTTAATGATGAGTTGGTGTGGGTAGCTATCGGCGCTGTAAAGGTGTATGATCGCATCAATTGATCATAATTATTTCCTATATCTACCTATATCTACATGTCTGCATTGCTTGGTTATTCTGACTATAAGAAATTGGTAAGAATTTCTCTTGGTATTCCGAACCATTACAGAAAGCTGGGTGCTGGTGGCCAAAGATTTTATTAATCTCCGTGATACAAAGAGCAAAGGTATAAAGATACTGGAAAGTACTCAAATTTTAAATTTAAAATATTTGGATTAAAATCCCAAGGAAGATATGATGGATAATTTGATGAGCATCCGACATCCTTAAGTCGAAATAATCGATACATTTAAGGTAAAAAATAATAATTCTGGGATTTATAACGGACAAGATCTCCCATGGGGACCCGGTGAGAACAATCATTAACTGTGTTAACGCGTGTACTAATGACCGGATAATCGGAGACATGACAAAGCATCCAAATGTCGGATCTGGGCTTGTATCTCATTCATTCAACAGGTAATTTAACCAGAATCCCCCCAATCCGACCAATAATCCGTCCTGAATTACATGTCTATATTTATTCTCCTGTTGGATGGCGAATTGAGCGATCGTTCTGAATGACCCGACACTCGCCGCGGTGTTGCTGAAGCAGTCTCTACCTGAATACAGTTTTATGAACATGGGATCAAAGGGTTTCTATATTAAACAAACTCGGCAAAATCCATAACCAAAACTTATATGGGTATGATTGGTCGATACCAACAGAAAAACATGACAGCTTGTGTGGAAACACAAAATTCTTTTTTTTTTTCATTTTAGTCATTAATTTAAGAAAAGAGGCTTATCTTATGTTTTGTCATTATGTAGAGAATTTAAAAAAAACACTTTTATATCAGAAAGATGCGATAAATCACAGTGCAAACGAACGAAGACAAAGATCTCCTCAAGTCATAGTACACTGAACAGACAGATAAAAGCGATGGAATCTAGGTACATGTACCGGTATTCGAACCAATGCTGTTAGTCTTCATAACTGTCCGAACCAATGATGTCGTGTTCCCTAAGGATTCAACTAACGCTCTCGGTTTAATCAGAAGATCAAAACAATGTTCTCGGTGGTCCAAAAGATTCTTACCAATGTTCTAGTATTCTTAAAGGTGCAAACCAATACATGTACTCTAATATTCTAAATGTTCAAAGTAATGCTCTTTGGATTATTAAAGCTTCGAACAAATCATCTCGATGATCTTCGATGTTCTCACCAATACTCGACCTAAAGCTGTAATTGTTTTTAGAGGTTCGAATCTATGCTATTAGTGTTTTAGGGGTTTAAATCTATGCTATACGTGTTTTTAGATGTTTGAACCAATGCTCTATATGTTTTCAAAGGTTTGAACCAATGCTTGTGTTCTTAGAGGTTTGACCAATGCTCGTGATCTTAGATATTCGAATCAGTGAGAGGAAGGCAATCAGAAATCTCTCTCTCTCTCTCTCTCTCTCTCTCTCTCTCTCTCTTCATTTGTTTTTACCCAAAGATATTATACTTATCAAAACTGTAAAAGTACAAATATCATTTCAGTCGAATGCACTTTACAATAAAGAAGCGCAAATAATAATACCTGCTTATGTTGCAACTTCCTTAATCAATCTCGGACTGTCATTGCACTATTTACTAATTATAGAGTATTCTAACGGATTAATTAAATTTTCCATAAGTTAGACATTAAATGACTACTGTATCCAAGGCCACGAATCACATTGCCTTGGGTCTGCAGTATAATGAATAGTGTAATGACTACTTCAGGCAGTGCTTGTCAAATGAGGCCTGATTGAAACTAAATTCTAGAAGAAATTTCTAAGCTTTTTACTTTATTATCCTTAATTAGAAGTTAAAAGTTTTGTTGCTACCATTATGAGTCACCCCGACCAAAACCAAATAATCAATCTGTGTATACCTGTATTTTATCTCTCTTCCACTATTTGTTTTCAATATTGTACCACCTGAATACGGGTATTCATCCAAACTTTATGCTATTATATTTAATTGAGTTTGTAACACAAAACCCTTCGGTTTACAGACAATGATAAAAAGATAGGTACAAAAAGTTTCACATAAATGCAGACGCACATGTATTTGCAAGAGACATGCAATGAATTTCAAAACACTTCCAGTAGGATGTTATTTGAGGTTAAATACACCCTTTTATGATATTAGAATATTAAATGTGAATGTGTTTTATTTTTCTAACGCATATATAATAATAATAAGGAGATCATCAAGTAAACAATTACTTTAAAAATAAAACGTTTTGGTTCCAGAGCAGTCTTGTGCCCTAATAGTTGTTTCCATTTGTTAAAACACGTATTGTACAAATTATTACATGTGGATACATCAAACCAATGAACAGTATGAGATTTGTCAACAAACAATATACAAGCGATGTATCCTTCGCACATGAATGGCCTTCCATTAAGTATATATGAATTTAAAGCATGTTCCATCATTGGTATGTCTTGATTCCGAGAGGGACAAAAACAAAAAACAAAGACAGAACAATTGTTTCTATATTCTGTCTTGTTCATCCGTATTTCATCTTTTTATGTACTCCAGTACAAATGACTGCCCGGGAGGCCCTGGAATACGTGGCTTACGTGGAGACACACGACTGTAACGGGGGGACGGGGAACTCCCTACAGCTCCAGTTTGACCCTACGACATGGAACTCGTACGCCCTGGCCGCGGTGCGAACTGCCAACTTCCTGTCCAAAATGATCACATACAACAACAACAACGTGTCCAGTCTCTCCGAACAAGTGTTGTATTCCCTGGTAACAAACAACGTCCACTTAAAGTCGGTCATATTTGGGTCAGCAATAGCCCTGGAGCCTGACCCGTCCCTGCCCTACCCCCTGATGTGTCCCTACGCCTACAAAGAAACCGATAACTCGTCCTCTGTATCGGTTCACGCCAAAGACTTGTCCGTGAGTTACAACTACACCGACCCCCAGACGGAGTGGTACCACACCCTCCGCTTCCAGAACTACACCCACCTGTCCATCGTCACTGACCAAATCCAGCTCAGGTAATGTAATTCATGACTTTGTAAGTAGTTGGATCGTAGAGTTTTTAGTTTGTGGATCACATCATATATAAATGTTTATGATTTTTAATTCATTTCAGTTTATTCACTCATAGCATATATCCGAATGGTACACGAGGTTCAATATAACTTATACATGTATATACACTTGGCGGGAGTAACGTATTTATATCCTTTTATATACCCTTATTTGTTTTAACAAAATGAAAATATTAATCATGGAGAACAGACAGCGTCTTTTTTTGTGAATAAATGAACAAATATTATTTCTTATCAATTTATCAATGCGTTTTGGCACTTATTCTAGAAATTTTAAAATATCACTTTTTATTCATGATTGTTTTGTAACTTTATTTTAATATTCATGTGTAAACATTAATAATTGTTATTTATTCAACCTTAAAGAAAGAATCACTCCGTACTCTGACGTGAGATGTAAGCGTTAACTTTGTGTTTTAAGAACAGGGAATTCTCTGGATCCGGCCAGTGACGTCACACAGCCGGTAGCTTTTCTGGAGGATGGTCGTTGGACCAACCCTTACTACGACTGTGGGGGAGGGGACATTTGGATGGTCACTTACTCCTCTCCTTTCTTCGGACTAAGTCCAGACCACAAGTCTGTGATATTTAGGTACTATTAAAAACCAGGTTATACGAGTTAATATAGTAGTCTGTTAAACTAGCATTCAATTTCTGTATTTAATAGGTAGTATTTAACTCTTATTCTGGGATTCTAAAGTTAATAAAGTTCACAATTCTATGACATGTTTCCTAAAACAGAAAAAACCCATTGATTTACAAAATGAATTAAAACCCGGTGATCTCTTTCACTTAGTAAGTTGGGTGAATCCACATACCAATAAAGCTTGATCCCGCCATTCAAATGTGCCTTGGGTCAGAAACAACATTTTTTAACTTGTGCATGTAAATTTTCACTGATAAAATGTTTGACCTTCCCTAACCAAAGAGAACAGGAAAAAATACTGGTAATTAATTAGGGGTATGTTGTAAACAATTAATGTATGCCATCATCTTCTAAATGACTGACTTTACCTCATTGATTTGTCTCAGTAAAAATCACCTGCACCATGATAGATGATTGATTTAATTATACTTCAGAGAGATTGAAACAAAATCTAATGGAGCTCTTCTTTGTCGTGGGGGTGGGGTGGTTGGACACTTTGACGGGACCATGACCACTCTAGATTTTTTCAGAGAGGAAATGTTAAAGAAAATATTTACCTGTTTTTCCCATTTATTTCAATCTAATATCCTTTCTTTATTCAAAACTTTAGTTTGAATGACAAAAAACAGAGAACGGGGAATTTTATATATTATTCGTTCATTTATTTATTTTTGCAAACATAGATATACACAATTGGCAAGTTTACGGCAAACCATGTAAACCTTTTGAAGCATTGACTATGAGTATATGGTAGAACAATAGCAAATAAAATCACGATAATCTGAAATTACTCACTTTGTAAGATCCAGATGACAAATCGAAGAGTGAAAACCATTAATTAAAATTCGAATTATCAAGGAAAAGAGAAACATACAAGTCCTTAAAACCCGAACAGTATCTAATGGATAGCAAACTAATCGAACACACTCAAACCCTCGTAAGCATGTCTCGAGAACTAAACATTATTTTACAGAGATGAAAGAGGATGTTGTAGATGCTAGTTTCATTAACTCGCTACTTTAAAATTGTTTCCTTTTTTATGTGTAGTTACTTTTTTAATGTGCTCTTAAAACTTATTAAAAACCAAAGACAATTTAGAGACAAATGATTAAAATAGTTGTTATAAAACCCAAACGAGGAATACATTCTAACGTTGCAAAAACTGTACCACTTTATAATCGATACAATGGTGATATTGTAGGGGGGTTGCCACTATCGATATAGAACTTACTAACATCGATGTCAATCAGTGTGACCCTGACCTTGGGTCATCTGGAGGGGCCCTGGACGTATTCAGGGGGACACACAGCTGTCAGCCCACAACAGTCGTAAGTACATAGGATTTCAATACACACTGAGTAAGTTGGAGAGGTGACAAGATGCAGTATCATGGTGATGATATTTTAGCTGCTACAGCTAGAGACAATCAATGATTTTACTCATTAGAATGGTGGGCTTTATTAAGCTAACAGTAATTAAAGGTAACGTCACTGATAAGTAAACAACAGAGCGTAAAAATACATTATCTCAGACCTTTGCTCGAAGCTTTGTACAGATACATAATATTGATAATTCATAAATCGTTGCAATTGTTCAAAAACTTTGCATGTACCGTCATAATCATTCAAGTTTAACTAATGATGACGTCATTGTTGCAGTGCGTGTTCACACCAGGTAAAGGATTTACCCGCGGGGCCTACTTGTGTGAATGTGCCCCGGGATATTTCTTCCCTGACACTCATGCCAGTAACAAATACTACAATGGCAGCGAAATCGAGGAATATATCACGCGTAATAATCTGACGTATATTACGTCATATAATCGCTACAGATGCAACCAGTGTGCACCTGGGTGTGTGACGTGTACGACCGCTGCGCCATGCCTGTTCACCAGGAACCTGTACATCAAGGCTGTTGTCCTCGTACTGACCATCATCACTATTGTTGTCATCTTCATCGTATCTGTTGTGATATTCCATCTCAGAGAAAGCAAGGTGCGGTATCAAGCAGATTTTCAATTAGTTATATAAGATCACGTAAACAAATCCATATGAGGAAATGTCTCTTAATGGCTAAGGATTTCTGCTGGCAGCCATTGTAAAGAGTGAGATAGTTTCCTATCCTGATGTCTGGAATACAATATTATAAGTAAACATAAATACGAATGTATTCAATCGTTACTGGTAACCAAGGAGTATAATAAAGCTAGCCATTTGTCATTTTGTATGTCCATTTCAGATAATTAAAAGCGGAAGTCCTATTTTCCTGCTGTTAATGTGTGCCGGAAGTGCATTGATGTGTCTTCAGGTAAGATGGATAGAATCCGCCAATGCCCATTTGTTCCTCGTTTGTGAATCACGCTACAGCTCGTGTTTCGATAATCTGATGGATTCATTCCAAGGAAAACACAAGATTTTTCGATACGGCACAATTAGGTCTATGTGCTCATAGTGGGATCGAGTAATCAGTTGATATATTTTATTCTGAACTCGTCAATGACTATTGACTTTTGGTCAAGGGAATAAAAAAAGTGTTTAACTCTACCCTAGTATTGACAATGAAATCTACTGTGTAACTAATATATTTACTCTGAATCAGAGAGTTGTTTTGGATTTTGATCATTATTTACTGTCTATTTCAGCTCTTTGTGATGTTTCCTGACGCAGACGACAGACTTTGCATGGTAATGCCATGGCCGTATCATCTGGGCTTCGTCTTACTCTACGGTTCTCTCCTTCTTAAAACTTGGAGGTTGGTACATGTTGATACATTTATGTTTCAAATTCCACACGAGTGGTGCTAAAGTGACCTATTATATTTCAACCAAGAGGCACTGTGGCCAAAGGATGTTATAATACTTGATAAGCCCGGGGTTGCTAACCTTGGATTCCTGGATAGTTTGAGTTCTTCTGGAGTGTTTGATATAAAAAGATTTCGATTTGTAATCAATTCTTGCTTTATGTTTTATATTTTCAAATTAACATGACCAAAAAAAACTCCAATAAACTAAAAAAATTGTTTAAATGAATTGCGTACATAGTGCAAAAAAGATATATCAATTAGGTATTAACACAGAACAAATGCTTCCTTAAAAATACCCTATTTAATTACTGTATGATTTTTTCGACAATACAAGTATTCTATTCCAACTTAGATCATAAAACAGATAAAGAAATAATAAATTCTTTAGAAAGATTCGGAACTAGCGTGTGTTTGCAAATGGCCGGGTAAATATCTTTTTTTAATTAGTACGCGATAGTTAATACCAATCTATGTTGGAGACAACTACAATGTACGTGTGAACAATGACTGAGAGCTGCCTACGCTCTGAGAGTATCGTGTACATTGCTCTACTTCTGAGCTCGGTACATCTCAAACTCAAAGGTCTTCGGCGCGACTGCAAAATGTAGCGTATATTTTGCACCCGGATACGGAACTCTAACGGATACGGAAAAATACGGCCATTTAGAAGTGCAAAATTTAGTGACACTGGTATGATATATTCGCTCTTAAACTGTCAATCAGTCGGTCCTTTTCCATTTCATTTCTTAAATATGGGGAATTCTCATATAATTCAATATTTTCAACTGATAAGCAGAAAATTTCTACTTTTTAAAATATGTTTTATACTCTATTTTTTAAAAGATTCATACAAATCTTTCTCTAATTTTTTTTTAATAATATTCCCACATAATACAGTGGGGTAAACAAGAAGGAAATTTGAGTACAAAAAATATTTTGATTGCATTAAATCTTTTTTTTTTTCATTTTTTCAAAATGATAATAGCTTATTTTTTGCCAAATCACAGCAAGAGAATATCAGTGATAAATGAAATGTACTTTAGATTCTTTCCGTTAATGTAAATTGGTTTATTACCGTCATAAGCCGAAAAAAACCCCGAAAACCTGAAAGTTATTACATATTTGAAATGTATTTATATTATTTGTTCAATGGATAGTTTTAACAAAATAGATTTATCACTTGATTCTGCATGCACGTTCATTTAATGTTGTCAAGACATATACACAACATTTATATTGTGCTGTTAAGTCGCAGAAAGACACCGTAAAATGTACAATTTTATTGAAATTCAATTCAAACTCAATAATATAAATAGCTTTTTAATTTTTCCCAAGAGGCTTTTCGGTTACTAGTATTTGTACATGTGCGAATATTACATTCTCGTTAAAAATGTTTTGGGTCGTACAAATAGATAGTGTCTTGCATTTTGCTTTCTGCAATTCTTTTTATGGCTCTCCATTACCTAAGGTTTGTTTAGGATTTTTATTACTACAATACATAATTCGATAATTCTCTCTGGTCTTCGATCTTCAACCGTGATTGGCAAAGCAAAGAAATGCGCAACCAGTCAAAAAATTATATATGTGACCGTTTTGTGACGTCAACAAACCAAGTAATCAAAATCCGAAAATCTAAGCAATGACAACTGAAAATAATGAATTTTTTTTTATTCCTGATAGTGATTGCGGTGTTTAAAAAAAATCGGACGAGATGGAAATAAGTTCGCTTGGACTAGTGGAGATTTGTATTTTTTTTTTCAACACAGAAATCGTTTTGACTATTCATTAACACCTGGTTCTAAATACCAAAAAATGACCAATATACACTAGACTAAGGCTAAAATACTCTAAATATTCTGAATTGTGTCACGAAGAACGTGACGCGCATCCTAATTTATTTGTTTTTGTTGCCGAGACGACTAAACCTGACATTTTGCACCAAAAAGCTGAAGAGTTTCTGGTGTTCTTTACGTGTACGTGGAGTTTTTTTCTAAAAAAAAAAATTAGCGAAGAAAATGTCAGATCAAAAGTTAATAAAAAATTAATTAACATAGACCACATACAGCCCTATTCCGGTTTGTAAGAATCAAACGTCTGTCCAAAATTCTCTTTATTGGTTGGAATACATGCGTGCGTATCTACAGAAATTAGCTTTAATACAGTGGTTGCTAGCGTATGTACATTGTTGGCATACTCTCAAACCTGGCCTGGCCTCAAAGTTGGCTTAGTCTCATATTTGGACTCAAAGTTGGTCTGTTTAATGCATTGAAAATAAATCAATAAAAAAATCAATAAAATCATCAAATATGTAAAGAAAATATAAAAATAAATTTGAGAGGCCAACAATTTTGGTAGAGGCCAAACTTGAGGCCAGGCCAAAATTTGGGGCCAGGCCAAAATTTAGGGTCAGGCCAATTTTGAGGCCTAATGTGAGGCCAGGCCAAGTTTGAGGCCAGGCCAGGTCAGACCTGGCCAGGTTTTAGAGCATGCCTACATTGACGCTATATAAGCTTTGGGAAGCGGCTAATTTGGTGACATGAATATGATGGAATGCGATTGCCAAAAAAAAAAAAAACCAATGGGTCCATAAAATTCAAAATTTGTGTTTGCATGATGGTTATCAAACATTGAATGTAGAACCATTATAACAGGAGCTTGGACTTTGGGTAGTTGTGTCAAATAGCAATGTGACGTAAGCCTGTCTATTTCATTGCTGCCCACTCAGTGAAAACTCATTGAAATCAACACGATTTGTCTGGCTTACGCAATCGGTGCATATTTCACTTGAATCCAGCGTCATTTTTAACATGTTTTGACGCAAGAAATAATAGCTACGTCCTATGGAAAGTCCAAGGCCTTGTTAAAATGGTTCTAATACTCGTTTATTCTATTAAACCGAGAAACACTGTTTAAATTAAATTAATCAATATGTCAATTTTTACTCTATTCATTTCAAGATTTTAATCATTCAGATTTTTTTCAGAACTTAATGCAAACATATGCAACTTTCTGAAGAATGTTTATAGCTCGTCACTGTTGTACATGATATTGGCCTAAAAATATAGTTTTTTGTTGTAAAAAATCACCATGATAACAACAATTTAACTCTCATTGTTTCTCATCAATATACATATGTACTTGGAATATGTTTCAATGTTCTTTTATTAATCGTACTTCTCCATCCCACTATTGAATTACTCGGGAAAATTTAAACAAAATTATTTCTGTCTATGATGTTCCTTTGATGCTTGTACCAGGTCCACAGGTGTAGGAGCAAGGACCTTTCTATAGGACGAGACCTGTACCCAACTGTTTACATAGCGATTAATCTTCGGAAAAACTGCTCCATTGAGTGTACCACGTGGATGCTATATAATTAATTTACTTTGTTTTACAATCAATATCATATCGTCGTTAATATTCAAAACACTGGCTCCAAACACGCACACTAATATTAAGGTACTTTAGAATGAGTTTAATCAACTGTAAAAAAAAATTAGGTATAAGGACCTTAGACACCAAGTAAGGCGATTTTCGTGGTGATCTATAGCTTGTACTAAATAGCCGTAAGTGGATGCACTATTGCTGTCTGAACTTGCAACACAGGATGTAGACTACTACGCATATCAAACATAGCAACCGTCATATTGGGGGTAAATTCAGAATATTTAATCGGGCACTGGCTGGCTTCTTCATTGGTTTTATTTCTACTTTTTAGGATATCTGTGATATTCAGACAGGGTCAAATTAAACGAATTCAGCTGCCAGACAAGACACTGATTCGACGATTTGTTCCAATAATGGCCATCACGGTGGCCTATTTAGTGGCTTGGTCGTCAGCCTATCGAAACACGACGCAGACGCGGGAAACCAATGACGGGTTAAAGTTCACCATGTGCACAGAAAACTGGTGGTCATATTCTGCTTATGGAAGTAAGAAAAGAATTACTTTCCTGTCAATAAAATCTACTTTTTTCTATGAATTAGTGATCGCTTTTTATTGAACATTTTATTTTCCTTTTCAGTTGAGGTGCTCATGCTTTTATTTGGGGTATACCTGTGTTTCACGGTGAGGAAGGCGCCAGCTTCTTTCAACGAGAGTAAACATATCACGTGGTCCATATACAACGCCATCATCCTGAGTACATTCATCTTAATCATTGTGTGGGTACTAATTTTACATTTTACGATAGAAGATTCATTTATCAATTCTTCGTACTTGGTATTCTTCTTACAAATAAAAATTCGAGGTAGAGATGTATCGGAACATTTATCATTATCATAAATATTACCAGCTGAAGGTGAAACAAAACATTTAAAATACCATTTTGAATTAAAAGACAATAAGACAACCATATGCGAACGCTTATAACAAACATACGAAATACAGATAATGCATAAGTAATTTGACTTTCATCGAGCATAATCGTTACGTTCGTAAAAAAAGCATATTAAATCCAGCGTGTTTAACTGTGCTTTAATACAAGTTCAATGTTAATCTACGTCCGTTCATGTTGGAGCGCAGTTTCTGCATTGGCACTGATGACTTAGAATCGCATCATGCTTCATTTAAACCATACGAATATTATCATTCTACTGTGTTTTTCCATTATATTCGGTGATCTCTAAACGCAACAACCTAATCACTGCGTATGAATTTACATGTAATTTATATAAGGCGTTCCCAAACATTGATATCTCTAATACTTTTTAAGTTATCAGTTTAAGAATACATTTCGTACATGTTGTTAAAACACTCTGTTTTTCTAATATTCAAAAATTATTCTGATTCTATTCTTTAAAGCAAAATTTCAAGAGGATTATATTTTTAAGTCTCATCTCAACAGCCAATGTGATAACTAGTTTAAACTGGCTTTATAAAACAGCTGTTCTTGCTGTAACTTATTTACTCCCTCCGTGAACTGCAATTTATACCGATTTATTTAACAAAACAATTGATTTGATCAATATGCGAATGTAAATTTTCGCATTAAATGAATTACTTCTGAAGTCATCATTGAAAGCACTAGGGACCTAGTAGACGCCGATGAATACGTTAGAGAAAGGTTGGGTAAAAAACTTTCAATGCGTTCTACACACCGTGAAGATACATACGTCGCCAAATTTTAGACGTACGTTATACCTACGCTATATATGTCACCTCGTTTGCCGACGTACATGTATTGTAACGTACTTGATTCTGTTTCGCGTGTTTTGTTGTTTGCGTTCGAAATTTCATGAAAGCACTAAAAAGAAAATTGTGCAGGAAAAACTATATCCCAACGCCATGCGTTAGCGTGCTCGTAAGCATATTAATTTTAACGCATTCTACGTTTGCCAGCATGCTTGTCCTGAGTTCACGCACCTGAATACGTGTTTTTACGTCATGGTGCGACAGCCTTTCACAGAGAAATGAAACAAAATGAAAATAATGAAATAATTCATAAGTCGGCTGATTACACCTTTCATGAATTAGTTCTATTCCTTTTCATGTATAAAAAAGTATACAATGGAATGGTAGCATGAAACAGACTCTGTTATCACAGCCTTATCATTCCAGATATCTTTTTGACTAAACGTTAATGCACTAAAACAGATTTAATGTATGCATTTCTTTTTAAACATCTAAAAACAGACTTACTCTGATGAGTTACTGTCATGTAGAATCTATTGTTATATCGCTTTGAAATTTTAATTTGCCATTGTTTACCCAAAAAATTATTTCCGCAGCTAACCTTGATTAGAAAAAAGAATCGTGAAAAAAAGTCAAACACTGTAATTTACATCGTAATTATCAATGCTTTTTCATCGCACCATCGGTACATTTTTCTCTGTTTACCATTGTTTGAGGTTTCAAATTTAAAACAGGCTCCGTATCATTTTTTTTTTGTTATTGCAATATATCGGAAGTTGATAGTTAATAAAACTTTAATTTGAACTGATCCAAAGTTACACAAGTTTCTTATCAGTTTGTTGATTAGAGGACTGTTATGCCTGAGTGAAGTTGACATCCCTCTCTGTAATTAACCCCAATCGTCCCTCTGTGTGTCCCCTTTGATGCCACCTTCATCAATATCTTATTGTTCCTTTATATAGGTCGTGCTGATTACCTGAGTCGACGACTTCAATACCTAATTTTGATACGATCTGTTTTCCGAAGTTTGATTTTGGGCTTCACTTTTCTGCGTTCTCTTCCACCTCCTCATCTTGATTTGATTCGGGTTTTCTTTTCTTCGACTTGCTTCCGTTGATGAGATGGCTAATCAGTGTTTATATTTTACAGCCAATTTGTCGCTGAGACGTCCGGACCCGACCTAATGTACATCCTGTATTTTCTGAACTGCCAAGTTGTGGTGACGATTACGATGGTTCTAATACTGGCCCCTAAGGTAAACTTGAAGATAATGAGTTCCAGGCTACGGTCGATAATATGTCGTTAAATCAGTAGTTAGAGTTACACAGCATTGCAATTCAATCAAGATTTAATTATTTCCTGTAGATAATACAAAGAAATTTAAAAAAATAAAGGTATGTTATATAACCATAGGGATGTTATGTAATGTGGGTTTTACATCTCATCCAAGAAGGACAACTTTCACCCCAATGTAATTCAGTGTGACTTCGACCTTTAAAGAAGTATTAGAACAAGGTCATGACGCGGCGTTTTTGAGGAAACAGATGAGAGAATTTTGGAATTTTGGAAAAGAATCCGGCTACATTGTGCTAATTTGATTTTGATAAAGATAGTAACACTCGTTTTACACGCCTACGCAAGAAAGAAAAATGGCCTAATTAGTTTTCATTTACGTTCCATTAAAACACCCGCCGCCCCCGCCCATCTGTAACATCATATGCAGTGTACGATGTATTATATCAGTAGGACCCGTCCCTTCCGGATCGACTTGGAACGGAAGTAGATTAACATCTTCGCTAGCCAAGGGTCCGATTCTTTCACCGAGTTGAGAATAAACGACTCGGACTCTTGGCTAGCGAAGATGAAGATGATGCTAGCATTGATTCTGGCGTCCCACTCGCTAGTCAACAAACACAACGCTATACTGCTGGGTACAAAATGTAAAATTGTTGTGTTAAAAGTTACATCGATGATAGACTATAAAAATACCTTTACCAGAACGTGAAACAAGGATATATTGCTCTCAATATGAACTTCTCGGTCTTTGGTGTTGGAGCCAGGGTCCTAAAATCTATAAAACCTTACTTATATTTTAAAATTTAAAATAATAGTCATACATGTAATTTTGATTTTGTGTAATTAATAAGTAAGAAACATCGTGTATGACAAGTCGTGGCAATGAACTAGTATCCAATGAACTAGTATCCAATGAACTAGTATCCAAACGCACGTTTTTTGTATGGGATAAATGCACCCGGGGAAAATCAACACAATCAGTTAATTGAGGAAAAGTGTACCTATGTCGGAAGAAAAAAAAATAAACCTCATTGCAAACTCAAGAAGGTACCACCCCCCTTATTAAATTTGTCTGCAATTAATAGAAAATTGATAGTCCTACTGTTTGGGTTCTTTATACAAACAGGTACACGAGATAATTTATCAGAAGTAGATTTCTCATTTAATAGACAATGGGTCCAGAAAATTCAAAATGAACAATATGACATTAATTTAACAAGTGTCACTGCAGTAAGGTAGATAATTCTTAGAACTTTCCACACGATAGAAAACATACTTAAAAAAGAAGAAGTTAACCCCACTGTAGTCTGCAATTGAAGAAACATCCTTGATTAAAAGACAAAAGTCTTAAAATGATAGTCAGCGATTCTTTGATAAATGACATAAAAGGAAAGAAAATTCATAAGAAACCTATAAACCTCCTTTTGGGAACAGCAGCAAATCCTTTTTAATTACCGGCCGACAGGTATGATGTGAAAGTAATCAAAGTATTGTTAGTACTGGAAAGCGGTTAGTAAGCTTGTTTAGAATACATTTAATTGCATTAAAATTTTATGTACTAAAAAATCAACATTTTACGGTATGACTAGCCAATGCATTTCCCTTTTTGTAATACCAATGTATGAGTTTTCCGAAAACTGGACCAAAACTCAGTAA
Organism: Magallana angulata; assembly: GCF_025612915.1. Taxonomy (NCBI): domain Eukaryota; kingdom Metazoa; phylum Mollusca; class Bivalvia; order Ostreida; family Ostreidae; genus Magallana; species Magallana angulata. Next base: position 4,634,104 of record NC_069113.1, on the reverse strand, counting down.
ATGCTTGCAACAATAAATGAACAACATCTATACATGTATTAGGATCAAAAATGAAAATGTGAATTTGTCACTTTTGTTCCAGAAAAGTATACAATTACATCAAATGAATTGTCTTTTTAACGCAGCTTTATCAGAGAGAACGTGTGACTGAATGAGATCAATTTATAAAAATGTTATTTGTAAAAATAATAAAAAAGTAAAATATATAAGTGAAATGTGGGATTGTATTTATTTGAATTTGATTCAGCAAACGCAATTTTCTGATGTACACAACATTTTTTCATATGTGTGTAAATGGATTGTTATTGTACTGCAAAAACTCGATCTATTATAATATCATATCAAATAGTTTTCTTCAGAACAACAAATAGTTTGCGGTTGCTCTTTTTATTCTTGTACAGTGTTGATACAAGCATTTTTCACAACCTTTACGTTGGATAAGAATTTCAAGCAAATATTTTTCAGTTTGAAATGTGTCGGTTTTGGTCAGTTTCAGCTGTTGTATTTTCTTTTTTCCAGTTCTATGCCGTTCACATGAAGTTAGAAGTGCGGCGACGGGATAGTCTGCCCACCATTAGTGGAATGATGACGCAACACATTAAGAGGCCATGCCGCTCCGTGGGTGTCCAGACCACTCCCACTGGGGAGGACAATGATATAGTAAGAACAAACACGTGTAATGGTATACACGTGGTATTTTTCGATTTTAAAGAGAAGAACAATGCTGTACATAAAAAGTAATCACGGTTAACATAGATGTTCAAAATCGTATGCTTTTTTCACTTTATGTTTAAGAATAATCTTACAATTTCTTACAGATATCAAACAATGCAACGTGGCTTCCCTTTCGGAAGCGTTCCAAAGTGAGGCCAATCGAAGCTCCGTCCAGTAACAAGTACGAGACTACCATGACAATAGACTCAATCAAAAGCACGTGAGGCCAGACAGCGACCAGGACAACCCAATATCTCTACCACCATCACTTCCGTCCTGTTGGGGACGACAGCAAAACGAACGAATCAAAATAGTTCAAATTGAAGGGGAATGTTGGGGCCTAGGTGGCCCTTAAGGAAGTCCTCAAATTCAATTGGCTATTCTGAAAGTTTATCTAGACCTTGCCAACCTCATGCAGATTTCTGAAACCATTCCACTGGCTATGAAGGAAGTTGAACCCAACGCGGCATTCTTAGTTTTCTGTCCAAGAGAAAGTTTGTTCAGTATCCTCTAAGTAAGTAAGTAAAAGGGGGCGTGCCCCAGGATAATACATTCTGGTTGCAAAGTTCACTCTCTACGACATGTCATCGTCCACAGCTACATGTGATCTGTTCACTCAAGCAGCAGGAACAAAATCAAGACAAAGAACTCATCCTTAAATATATTGTTAAGATAGTCTTATTATTGCGGTTCAGTTATATTGGACCATTCGCGTAAATATTTGGGGAAAACGTCAATTCTTTAATATACCTTTTATAGTTCAGATTTGTTTTTCATAACATTTCAAAATGAACAGGGGCCTGTTTTCCCAAAGCAATGTGTCAATTAAAAAAAACTGAATACAAAGTGTTTACTGCCATGGGGACATTGCCAAGGTATAGTATCCAGAACCCCCACATCTTTCGTCAAAACATTGTCCCCTGTACCCCCTCCTCCCCCCGTGTTGTGCTAGTTGCCCTGTGTATATCTCGGTGAACCAGTCTTTTACTTCACGTCCCAAGAACGCACAAAAATGCAGAATATGCACTGTGTATATTTGCAGACCGTTGTCTTTTACGGTTTTACAGAAAAAGTCCGGATAATAATATCCATTTCTTTTTTACATATCAATCATCACCAGAACTAGAAAACAGTTCTTTTAAAATTCATAAATGTTTTGTAAATTCTATTGTTATTAAATCCCGATTCATGCAACGACTGAAAAAGTGATATTGACGGCCAAATATTGTTTGCCAGACTAAAAATTTAAAATATCTTCGAAATTTTTGACAACTTTCTGACTGGATATGAATTATTTACTAGAATATAATAACCGAGTTTGGCGGAGGCAGGAATGTTGGTTTAAAAGAATAACATTTCTTGATGCCTGGGGTATTTAGATTTATTAACAGAAAATCCGGTTCCAGCATACCCTAACAGAGGGGACGTTATTTAAAAACGCAAACGGGTTTTCCAACTCAATTTTAGTTATTATGTTTAGATGATGACAACTAATTTGGTATAATGTGAATCTTCATTTTAAAATGTATACTGAAGATTGAAAGATTGGAATTTCAGAAAAAGTAGCGGTAACTCGAAACTTTGTGAATCACTTTATCGCAAATCAAACAAAAATTTCTTGTTTGTGTCCATAAAACTAATGAATCAGCCATTTTGACCCCCCTTTTTTGTTTTGTTCATTTTGTATTGAGCAATTAACTATTTCAATATATATATTGAACTGCACGTTTAAAAAATATACCCAGTGTATAGTTCTGAAAAATTGACAAAAGTAATGTTACATTGTATAGTTTTGTCGTTTGGACACCATACACCTTCACTTTGCCAAATGAATTTTTAAAAATCAATTTTGTTTTAATGTACTTCTAAAATAAACTTACAAATACATGTATTTAACTACAACGAATCAACAAAGTTATGAACTTGCTTAATTCTGTACAGTATATTTCTCTAAAGAATGCACCCACATAATTTTGTATTTTTTTTAATTGTCCAATGTATGCTTTTAACACATCTTTTCATTTTTTTCAATAAATTTTGAGAAAAGCGGCAGACTTTTGTGTTTGAAATAGCTTTATTAGAGAAGACAAACTAAGTAGCAGTTAGACCATGAATCTTCAACAAATCCATAACGTGATCGGGAATGTTTTGAGGGAGGCTCAATCTGTAAAGAACAACGGCGCGAGCTGCTAAACATTTGAGAGTTGTGTAACGTATCTCACATACAGTATAGCCATTTTCTCTCAAACACTCTATGGCTGACTTCCCGCCATGGTTTACTGCATCCACGTGACCACCTGCGTCAAGTAAGAGTTTTATCACGCGCTTTATGCAGTTTGAGGCCGTAAGAGGGGCGGTGTAGTGGAGTGGGGTGTTTCCCTCGATGTCTCGGCTGTTAACATTAACACCTTGGAGTAACATTTCCATCAGATACACGTACCAATTTCTCCACCCGGCGGCCATCATGAACACAATTTTTCTGTCGATCTTTCTCGACAGCGTTAGATGGAGCAGGCTGCGATGTTGTCCATCGTGTAAGTTAGCACGAACTAGGCGAGCCAAATATAAAGCGTATTTCTCTTCGATTTCTGCATCCAGCTCTGATCCCGAAAAATAGAAAATAACGTCCAGTGTAAGTTGTAATAAAACAGAATACATTGACTGTTTCTCTTTGTCGTCTGTGTTCTCTATCTCTGACTGGCTTTTGATTACAAAGTCCACGACACGTGACAAGATTTCTAGATGAAGCTGATGAAGAGAAGTGAGGGGAGTCGGTGTAGTTATGTCATCGTCGTCATCATCGTCTCTGTTATCCCGGTACATGTCGTACAGACACCGGACAAGTTGTGACAGCGCGTACTCCGTCATCCTGTGAAGACCCGGATGTTTCTCCCTCAGCAGGTCGAAGGCGTACATGACGGCCCGGGTTGACTCCTCTCCAATCTCGTCGTAAGACATCGCCGTTCCATACATCAGAATCCGGTGGATTGTTTCACCATGAGACCGGCCAAGCATCTCCTCTAGGACATATAGGCTAGTGAGAATCAGTTGTTTTGTGTTGTTTTCCAGATACTCTATATCAGTCAGAGAATTGGGTTCTTTAATACCTTTGTATAAAAGATGTTGCGGATTTTCTCGAACATCCACCGTATTAAGTTTCCCTAAAGCCAAAGCCTTTTTCCAGAACTCTATTCCTATGTCATAATCATCCCTAGCGATAGTGCATGCACCCAGTAATTTGTAAGTTCTAGCAATTTTCTCCTCGCCGACTTTCAAGGCCTCCATTAAGTACTGAACAATATCTGCGTCTCCAACTATAGCAGCGAATTGCAACGCGTCGTTTCCTTCAAAGTCAACAGCATTTGGGTCCGCACCAGCACTAACCAATTCTATCACAGATTCCAGGTTTCTGCTTTTAATTCCCAAATGGAGGATTGGATATTGTCCATTTTCACCTTGATTTACGTTGGATCCCTGTGATATTAAAAATTTACAAAGTTCACTGTTGCCAGCGGCCTTCCTTAAACAGGTGTCGCCAGCAGCCGACACCGAATTGACGTCTGCGCCATGTTCACAGAGGAAGTACACGATGTCGTCACTGTCACTTTGGCAAGCTGCCATCAGTGGAGAAAGTCCGCCTTGTGACAAACCATTGCAGTCTGCTCCATTCTCCACCAAACATCTGACGATATTGAGGGATCCGCGCTCGGCAGCAATCCACAGCGGGGTCACGTGTACATTATACGTGACGTCATCAATTACTCCCTCCTTTTCAACCTCTGCATTGCATTCCTCGATTAGATAGTGGACTATATCGTCTTGTCCCAACTCACAAGCCAGAAACAGGGCTGATTTCCCCTGGACATCTTGGTCCGCAATTCTTTTTCTCAAGTCTTTAGAAATATTTTCTAACAAACTAGTTATCATTTCTCTGTTTTCGTTTGTTATGCATTCCTGAACCTTAAGGGCAAGAATTCTGTGTTGAAGTTCTACGGTGTCCTCCATTCTGTAAAAGTAAAGAACACAGTTTAAACATTTTTAAAGCCATCTAATTCAAAATATTTTAGTTCATGTTAATATGATCTCGTTTCTTGTATTCTACTAAAATCGAAAGTATGATGTGGGACGAAACCATTCCATAAAAAGTTTTATCAAACGTATAGATATAAACAAGAAATCTGTGAGCCAATGCTCACTAGTATATATAATACACTCGCTCTGATGTGATTAACAAAATAAGCAAAGTCAACATTTAATAGGAAGTAGACGTCCGATTGGTTCAAAAATAGATCCCAACGTATGGCATGCCTAAACAAAGAGGGTGTTAAAATTTCAAGCATCTGCAATGAATCGTTACTGAGAAATCTCTGACGAAATTTGATTAAAAATTAAGGCTAAAAATAAATAAAGTCGTCATTTAAAAGGAATTTGAAATCCGATTGGTACAAAGATATTTATTATACTCTCATGTTAAAAACTTAAATCTGATTGGTTTAGACGCAGTTGATAACCCGTTCTGTTACCCTCGGCGTAAGCAACACACTTGGCACCGGGTAAATAACGAATTGTTACATGCGCGTAAATGATGAGCGTACATTTTGCCTTAAAATTCAAGTCATATATCATCTTATACAAAAGCAGTTGAGTTTTCTTTAAAATTGTGACATTCACCTAAACAGGTACGAATTATATATTCCAAACGTATGATAAGCCTAAACAACGAGTGTGTTAAAATTTCAAGCATCTGCAATGAATCGTTACTGAGAATTTTTTGACGAAAAATTGGTTTGAAAATTTTCGTTAAAAATAAACAAAGTATTCATTTAAATGGAAGGTGACGTCCGATTGGTAGAAAAATTGGTCCCAATTTGGCCTGCCTTAACAACGAATGTGTTAAAATGTCAAGTACCCGCAATGAATAGTTGCTGAGAAAACTGCGACAGAAAGTTTTGATATGGACAAAGAGAGAGAAGGATGGACAGACACACGGTAAAACAGTATACCCCCTTCTCCTTCGGAGCGGGGGTATAAAAAGTATCATAAATTTTACTTTTAGCTGGATAGACCACGTAACATTTTTATAAGCATATAATAAAATAAATATTGAAATTAATTCATGCATGCTGTCCTGAATCATTACTCCATCCAAAACCCCTCAACTCCAAAACGAAACAAAACAATGGGGTTTACATTCATGGGTGCTATAATATGTAAACATGCATTAGTATGCAGTTTGAGACTGTCAATAAATGAACTGCCAACATGACTCTTTGGACTCATGAACTTCCTTCTCAACCTTTACCATTAAAGTGAACGGTAAGATGTTTTGAACGGCCAACAAAGTACTCAACCGTTTTTCCTCTATACATGAAAGTACATGTTCCCTGCGGAATGCAAGATGTCACGAATCCAACGATTGAGTCGTTGTTAGCAAATTACATGTATATAATGGTTTCTTCTCTGTAAATTGTTTCGTAAAGTTTAGATTATGAATTTAAGCTTAGATTGTACTGAAAGACTGCACCACTCGACTTACTTGTTCATTCACCGACGTCTGCTTTGGAAGACATAAACACAGAGTAGAGGAATGCTGTGTTACTATGGGTAACGGCCAGGGAGCCAGCATCTGCTGCAAGGTAAACACGTGCAGGGGTATGCACGTCCCGTACATGTACAAATACCAGTAAACAGCGATTATATAGCATGTTGATAAGAAACAAACCGATTCTAGCTGGTGTTTGGCCATCTACATGTTACCTAGCTACAGCGATCTCAGAATTGAGAACTTTTGAATCTGGAACACAATGGTTATTGTGAGGTGAAATTACCGATAACGATTTATTCTAAGATTTATTCAATTACTGTGGAGACGTTGATATATGTTTTAAATAGTTCTAATCATATATATTACTGAATCATTCAATGTATCCAAGATCCATTAATTAATTAAGGGTTGCAGAAGAGCGTCGGTAAGAGGGCTGGGTAATGCTATATGTTTCAATGAGGTGTTCAATTACCGATATAGCAATTGCCATTAGCAGAAGATCTTTAGCATATCAAGAAAATGCTTGCAAAATAAATTATAAAATTGTCTACATATAGTTAAATTCAATCAAGTCATTGAACATAAACATACGTGTGAATCACAGGGATTTGATTTAATCTAGGCAACAAAACGGGGTGGGGGGGGGTGTTATGTTGTTGTCATATAGTATCAATGAACTCTCCAATTACTATTTACATGTATACCCCCTTTTTATGTGGCCAGATTGAGTCAAATCCTTGTGGCGTAAACGCTGGTCTCCCCATATTGGTTTATATCGATCAATCTGCATGTTTTCTTCTTCTTTCATTATTTTTTAGTACATGTATTTATTTCCGCCACCGCTTCGTACTGAGTGGTTGAGGTGTAGGTGTTGTAATTAGACACTAGCAGCACTTAACAGTCTTGTAAAGCGTCCACTGTCAGCGAGATACTGTAGCCAATACGTACGTGTCTGTGGAGGATTAATGTAACCAGAAAAACGATTAGACTTGTCATACTTTTAATTGAATAAAAAAAGCAGTGTGATGAATATTGTGAAATTCAACACCCAAAGAGGTTCATATTTCTACTAAGTTGGATATGTTTTTAAACAAATATTGAAACAGCATTTGAGAGGTTCGTTAAAATTAAAGAAAAATTAACCAAGTTTTACATTTTACACTCCACATCCCAAAACTGTTGGACAGTGCTACACCAAAATGAATAGCAAAGTGTGTTTATTACATACCACACAAAAATAATTCAAAATTACGGGATAAGTATTTCCTGCGAATATAGTGTGTACTTATTGACTACTGTGTTTCTTGGAATATTGTTTACGGCTTTCAGAAAGTTAATATGACAAACGCCAGTCTAAGTCCCATTTAAAAAATTTGTCTTTTCGGCACCTGTTATACTTGGCAAAAAACGTACAAAACAACTGTCATTCCCTAAAAACTTGCTGCAGAGCATTTTCTGAATTCTTGGAATTCAAGGACCAATCTCTAAAGATGTTCAAATCACAGCAGCTAGAATTATCACAGGCTTAAGAATCAATTCCTCTAGAACAAAGTTGTATTATGAATTGGGATGGGATATGTTATCAGAAAGAAGAAAAGTGCACAAGTTAATTTTGTTTTATAAGATGGTAAACCACATGGTACCTACTTACCTTGAAAATCTTTTAGAACCATGTATTCCACCTATAACCCCATATCCTTTAAGAAATCATGATGAATCTACTTACACTATCCCTCAAGCCAGAACAACATCTTATTTAAAAAGTTTCATACCATCTACAGTTAAGCTATGGAATGATCTTCCACTAGCTATTAGAAGTCTTCCAAAGTTGGCTTGCTTTTCAAATGCTATTAAGAAATATTTTTTAAGACTCCAACAAAACTTTTTAATTTAGGGAATCGGAGGGAAAACATTATACATTGTCAACTAAGAAATAATGCTAGCAGTTTAAATGCTGACTTATTTTGTGATTTTATTCGAGAAAATTCTGTTTGTGATTATTGTGGTTTTCATACTGAAAATGCAAATCATTTTTTCTTTGAGTGCCCAAAATATAATGATGAAAGAAATTGTTTCTTTCATCAAATATCTATGTTAAATCTCCAAAAACCAATTACCTTAGATCTATTACTGTATGGAGATAATGATGTTTCATATGATGAAAATGTTAAATTGTTCAAGCTTGTACATGAATACATTAAAAAATCCAGAAGATTTGTGTAAAGAAAATAATGTAATTAACACATATACTGAAAATGTAAACAAAATAATGCATATACCTATATTTATATATATATGCTGTAACCTTATTGACAAAACTTGATAATTCTGTTCTACTTTTGTTATAACCGGTTTTGTCAATTTTATCTTTTTTTTCCCCTCTTTTTTTCTTTTGTTCACTTTGCTACACAAAAAAATCATGTATTCTTAATTGTATCATTTAACTCCACAATTCTTGTATTTTATACATATGACTACCTTGTACCTAGTGGAGAAGGCTTAAATAGGCTTTGCCTGCTGCCCAATCCTATTATGTAAATATTATTTTGCATAATAAAATATGTTCAAATCGACCAATCTCTAAATACTGCAGGAATATTCCACAGCAGTGTCTCATAAATAGGATTACAGGAATATAACTGTAAATCAATGCATCGGCTCACAATCGCTCAGTCTTAAGACCGCTGGCCCAGTACACCAGAGGCCCCGAGTTTGAGTCCAAGTTGATACCTGACTTTTAACCAAGTGTTACATCTTTTTAAAATTGGTTTCATTGTCATTACCCTATAGGTAAAAGAAAAATAAAACTTTGCACCAGATCTCCAATTAAAAAATCCAATCAAACTTGTCTAATATAAAATTTATTAACAGATCAGCTATAATATATACATGTATAATATATATTTCCAAGAAAAGCTGCATAACAAATGTGTGTAAAACATACAACAGAAATAATACTAACACAGCCCAATCAAACCCAAAGGCGTGGTCCGATCAACACCGCATCACGTGGACATCACATGATCTCAATAAGTGTTAAAATATCAAATCTAAAAATATCCTTAATAAAAAAAACTCTAACAAAAAACAAGACCAGAGGACTTATATCCGTGACCAGTATAAGAATAGAACCAAGCAGTCTTACGTCTTGAGCAGAGAGTTGCAAGCAGTGTTATTAAGCCCTTAGTTTTCATTGAAAAGAATACTAGTTATGTATTCAGTGATTTTGTTTACTTACTGAAAATTGATCTGAATTATGTCTTCAATGGCAATAATCTCTATCTAGCATTTTAAACATCTAGTATAAATCCTTGAATTAAAAGATTACAAAAGATTAATAAAAACATTGTCAAAAATTTCTTTGCCTACCTTAAATTATTGTAAGTCATTAACATTTAGTTGAATTCTTTGCATCTTATGTCAATAAATAATTCTTTTTCTGAAAAAAAAAGCTAGACATTCATCAGAAAAAATACCAAGTACAAAATATTTTTCAAGAACGTAAAAGACTTATAGAAATAATACCTTATTTTAAACCTTTGATGAATGAATTGTCGATCATTAGAAATCTTATAACAATTAGTAAGAAAAGTGACAATGTATACCATTTAACTGCATCAGTCCAATATAAATATCAAAATCAGAAACCAAAACAAAGTTCTTCAAACAATCAAAAAAACCCAAACCAAGGCTGATAATAATTCTGACCTCAATCATCACTCTCACTCATAAAAAGTAAAAAATAATGTGCTCAACGATTCAGCATTTCTACGAAGACCACTCTGGTGCAATAGTTCTGTTAGAGGTACAGATTACTAGTGTTTCATCTCTTCCTCTTAATTATTATTGTGTTTAATGTATTTACCGTTACCTGCATCACACTTACTTATTCATCTAGAGAGGGGTCCTGGGGGGGAGAGAGGGGTCCTGGGGGGGGGGGGGGGGGGAAGACCCCCCTTCTCAGGCCACCCACAGAAAATAGCCCTTGGACCCTCCTCCCCCCTTTTGGATCACCCCTGGAAAAAAATGTCTGGATATGCACATGTTTATTATTACAGTTTTTGTGTATACCTGCATTACACTTATCAAGTTGTTCTCAGTTACTCTGTAACACAGTTAATTCACAAAAAAATGCCTGAGTCTTGTACCTATTATATATTCTTACTGTTAAAATTAGTAACAGGTTTCCAATCATCTGATTCAAACTCACAAGTTTAATCAAGCCATAAATAATCATAAATATGTATGTTTACATAGAGAATGCCCTGACTAATGACTCTGATCCTGTAAGTTCATCAAAACTTACACAAGTATTTCATTTTGAACATTGCTTGGTTTTACACATCAAGAGGATTTGAACACTTCCTACCTTTCCACAGCCAGTACAAAAAGGTTAATATTCATATTTCAAACTTCCTGCATTGTCATGGATGTGTCTGACTTAATTTATAAGTTAAATGGTATGTATCACCACACACTGCATGACAGAATGAGAATCTGGAGAAATATACAAGATGAAATCTAATGAACTAGACAAGAATAGATTACAATATATCATTTGATTAATGGTATTTGTTAAACATCAATCAAATCTTGTCTATACATACATTGTACACTCTTATATGTTGAAGAATCATTGATAAATATTTGACTATATTCACAAACCATTAATACAGGTAAATGCCAGTCTGACTTATTTTTTTGAAGAATCATTGCACAAAGTTTGTCCACATTATGGAACAGCTACGGTAACCAAAGTTTAATTATTCTAATACCACAATCAATTTGGCCAGGTTTTAGATCCTAAATGCTGTAGTTTAAAAGGTTTAGTAAATTTTGACTACTGATGCTGATTTGTCACGCTTATCTTTCTATTGGAAGCCACCAGGAATTTTTATTACTAATTTCAGTTATTGCTATTAAATCAATGCAATCAGTATTGAAATACTACTTGGGGTGCAATAACACTGCATATTAGAAAGTTGTTTGGATGGATAAAACTATGAATTTTCATGTATACTTTCAAGAACACCCCATATATAAAAAAAAAATCTTTGTATAAAATAAAAGGTGTTGAAATTGTTCCCTCAGTTGCATGATGGCCATTTTTAGTGTTCTAAAAGACCATTGATTGGTTGTTTCCATGGTAACAACATATCACCTTCATGAGTGTCAGGGTTTCTTTCAAAACACACTGCAGGTTGGAGCCCTGAGTTTCCGTTGCTTAACTTCGGTTTCTTAATGTCCCCTGCTTCCGAGCTCTCGGATCGCTTCCTACTCAGTCGCTCATTCTCAGTTTTCACTTTATCATTCTTATCCATCAAAGAATTTAGTAAGTCACACAGAATCTCCATAAAGTTTTCAACACCTTCATAACCTACAATAAAACAAGAACATAACCTGTGTAACTTCATGATCAAAATATGTGCATTTATATACTTAATAAGAGATTTTAAACTTTGTATTATGATTCATTCAACATCTTTTTAATTTCAAACTCTGTATTATGATTCATTCAACATGTTTTTAATTTTGCCTCCATTGACTTGTCGTTGCTACCTGGAAATGCGTTTATGTCTATCACAGCGTATTTCTTGGTATCACAATCAATGATGACGTCGATCCCAAACAGCTCCATCTTCAGTTCCCGTCTTACTGCATTCGCAAGATCTCCCAAAATCTCGTCATCGGGAGTGATAGGGGTCCGTAACAAGTCCTCTTTATCAAGCTGAACAGAAAAATAAAGGTTTATCATTCAAAATCTGATGTTCTCACGTTTTCATGAAGATTAAAGCAAGTTAATTACACAAATTGTTATCGACAGTACCATGTAACTACGCTAATGGTCAGTTGCTATAGTATGAGGAACTCTTGGTCAGTGAGCATAATAAAATATTTAACCTCTGTATTGATGACTTCTGAGCATGGTCTGGTTTAAACCATGATTTATTTCTTTTACTAGTATATTAAGAGTTTATTTCTCTTTTTTTTTTTTTTATCAAATTCATTTTGATAACTATGTTAACAAAACATACCTCTGTCAAAAAATTTGCACAGTTTGGCTTTGACACATCATTTGAATCAAAGTAAATGGTTGATCGGTCTAAAAAAGAAATATAAAGAATCATATCAAAGGGCTTCTACCGGTATATTATTTCCACAAAGAGAGCTTTCTGATGCATGTTACAATTCTTTTCCATGGACAAGATGTTTTTGATTGAGGGTCTCTTAGATTCCTTACCCATGGCAGCAAAGTTTTTGATTGAGGGTCTCTCCACGATGTGATGTTTCTCCCCAATAACAAACACTTTGTATAAGACTGCATTGTGGTTATGAAAGGTCTGGGCTACACAGGGGGGCTGGATATCATCCAGTCCCTGCTCATTGAAGATGATCGCCATCTGTAACGTAACAGGACATAATGGTTGTGAGAATTTCCAATCATAGACTAAAGTTTCTAAATACAGCATATTAAGGGTTATTGACTTATCCTTTTTCCTGGACAGTACCTTGTGTGACGCAGAGGAGCCATGTGCCACAATAGGCTTGCACACTAAAACAAAATGTAAACATACATGTACACATGTCAAATGTAACAAGAGAGGAGCTATGGCTTGTCCTGAAGAGGACTTTTAACTTCAAAAATACATGTACAGTGACAAAAAAAAGCATTACCCTTAAAAACTGTAAAAAAAAAAAAAAAAAATTGTAGCTGGAAATGTTCTAGGTGGCCTTGGCACAGAGAGAGAGAGAGAGAGAGAGAGAGAGAGAGAGAGAGAGAGAGAGAGAGATTTGTAGTCTGTTGGTTAGATTGTTTAAGCTAACAGGCATATTAGGAGTTACGGTAAGATATTATCTGCTTAATAAGTTCTGCATTTTCTTTGGATACTGTGGTTTCATTAGTATTCAAGGGTATCAATTGTCGTGGATAAAGTGAAAATCACAGTTTCAAGGATACGTTAATTCGTGGCCAATGACCCTATCAATACAAAATATTAGTAGAAATTGCAGTTCAATAACTATTTAATTTAAGGATAAACTTAACAAAGAAATCAACGAAAATTGGTATTCAATGAATATTGATGAAACCACAGTAAAAGATCTTTCCGAAGATGTCAGGCAATTTTATATGAATGTGAATGTGTGTTCTAAATGGTTATGCTCTTGTACATCTTGTTGCTGAGGGAATCACTGTGTGGTTGTGGGCAAGATTGAAAGAAAAAAGAGAAAAGTCTAACACATAGAATTGTCAAACTCTGCATACTTTTTAAGAAACTAAGTCAAACCTTATTCATTTCCAAAGTTATTGGTGAATTATACCTCAGGATATTTGAAAATGTTATATACTATTAGATGGTTTTGTAATGAAAACTTTTAAATGGACAACAGTATATAATAAATTTATCGTTGTAACAGAAACTGGATGCAAAGAGCCTGATAACATCTCATTGCCAGGCACAGATCATCAGATCAATCTCAGTGCTTTGTGTTTCATTTGATCTGATGATCTGGGCCTGGCAATTCAATGTGATCCGACCCTTTGAATCTTGTTACTGTTATAATAGCATATATTTATTTAGAACATAGAACTCAAATTTCATGAAGTTAACTATAGAACAAAATATACAAATGGTTCTTTGTATTGATGTTGTGTAAGGAGAACATATTCTTGTGAGAGTTGATCTGAGCTTACTTTGTTTTCATGCACATAGCATCACTTTCAAAATAATTTTCTTTCTTACTGGTACATTCAAATTTCTTTTCATTTGATGTTCTTGGTTTTTTTGGAACAAATGTCTTGTTATCTAAACAGCAGTAAATAGTAGAATACCAAATCTTACGGCATGAATTCAATTTTTACCAACCCATATAATTAATACATATTGTAAACAACATCTCCAGGTAGTGTTAGTTGACCGAGATTTACTCTACATCTCAAGGTTGTGTTAGTTGACCGAGATTTACTCTACATCTCAAGGTTGTATAAGCTGACCAAGGATTTGTTAGTTGACCGAGATTTACTCTATAGGTTGTGTAATTTGACCGAGATTTACTCTACATCTCAAGGTTGTGTTAGTTAACCGAGGTTGAGATCGTTGACCGAGATGTACTTTACATCTCCAGGTTGTGTTAGTTGGCTGAGGTTGTGTTAGTTGGCTGAGGTTGTGTTAGTTGGCTGAGGTTGTGTTAGTTGACTGAGGTTGTGTTAGTTGACCGAGATGTACTCACCAAAAGGATACTTGACCTCAGCCTCATGCAGCCTCTGTTTATTGGTTTCTCTGTCTTTAGTTGACAACTCAACAAAAGTGGGCGTGTACACAACAGATTCTATAATCCAACAGGTAATATTTGTATAATAACTAAATGAGACAACCATACCGTATGTATTAATGAATCGCATTGAAGCATTTATCATTCAGGGGCAATGATAGAATTTTACCTGACTTAAGGAGATTGCATTGAAGTAAAAGCTTGTATTGTTCATGTCTGTCGATCAGTTTTTCGATGGACTCAAAAGAATCCACAAGAATACAGTCTGGATGACTAGATATATACTCCTACAAAATACAAAGAATATACTTGGAATAACTAGATATATATATGAAAAATGAAGAGCAAGGAATGTTAGCCCTGTTAGGAGGAACATATTTCTCTGGAGAGTCAATTTTTTACATACACTGTACCACAACAAAACAACACTGACATACTTAAACTAAGGCTCTCTCCAAAAATAGTGGCTCACAAAGTACTTTTTGGATACCATTTGAACTTGGAAAAGCCGTATTTAAGCATTGATGCAAATGCTAATGCTCATCTTGCATTCAATTAGAGGAATTATAATAGTTCATAAAGTCATTGCATTTATGCAATTAACAAAACTTTTTTCATGGGAGCAATTGCATTCATGAGTTAATGAATACAAATAGGGAAAGATACAAGTTACAATGAACAGAAATCAGGATGCAGTAATTATGTAAAATTCTTAATTTCAACTGATTCATAAAAAGTGTTTAAAAACAAAATTAATTGAACATGTAAAAAGGCAGGTTCAAAAGTTCAACATTTGACTTTAAAAAAAAAATTTAAGCTAGTTTTCATCAACATTACCTTTTATTTCATTATTGTACATTCAGTTTTAATTATACCATAAATTTCTTAATACTCCTATAAAAATATTGAATTTTTCTTGTAATTTATTATTAAGCGGAAGACATGCTGAGAACATGTAACATTTTACCGATTATTCTAAATACCGGTACAATGTACAAACAAAGGGTGTCAACTGATATCCACATTATTAATATAAGTCTATAGACGAAAAAACAATTCCTACAGCTTCACTTCAAGTTTTTTGGGATAATCATTTATCATTAAATGGTTAAATATGAAATAATCCTGGTCCCTGCTGTTTTGTGATCTCCATTAAGTTAGATCTCTGTGTTAGATGTGATCAGTTTGTTCCTACATTTATCTCTTTCCTGTCACATCACAAACTGTCCTGTTCCATGGTCTAATTAAGCCAGTGTCCTATTGATCCTTCTATTAAATCAATTACAAGTTCATCATCAGTAGTAAATTACTCAGTACTCGTGGTGCAGGGGATAACTTCCATATAAAAGCATATTCATTTTTAGCCATATGCATCACTGACCCTGAGCTTACATAAATCAAACAACACACACTGTTACACTCTTGTGGTGACAAAGCATGAATGTGTCTTACCGGTAAGTAAAAATGTTTTATAAGGCTTTAAATACATAAATCAAACCTTCCATTTTTCATGACATAAAGCAATACTCTGAGGATGTTAAGCATTTTATATCCTGTTTACAGGCTGTTGAGGTTTTGATGTTGTATACTAATGTAGTTTTGTTTATATCATGCATAACTGCTCCAGGTGTAATTATCTGCCGATTACCTTGATATTGTTGAGATGTAATAAACTTGATATTTTTGAGGTGTAATTAACTGCCGATTACCTTGATATTGTTGAGCTTAAATTAACTGCCTATTACCTCGGTATTGTTGAGGTTAACTTAACTGCCGATTACCTTGATATTGTTGAGGTGTAATTTACTGCCCATTACCTTGATATTGTTGAGGTGTAATTAACTGCCGATTACCTTGATATCGTTGAAGTGTAATTAACTGCCGATTACCTTGATATTGTTGAAGTGTAATTAACTGTCGATTACTTTGATATTGTTGAGGTGTAATTAACTGTTGATTACCTTGATATTGCTGAGGTGTAATAACTGCAGATTACCTTAATATTGTTGAGGTGTAATAACTGCAGATTACCTTAATATTGTTGAGGTGTAATTAACTGCAGATTACCTTAATATTGTTGATGTGTAATAAACTGTCGATTACCTTGATATTGTTGATGGCGTCCAACGACTGTTCGTCACCATCCTCAGCGTCGACCATAAACAGCGTACACTTGTGGAGGATCAGATCAAACGGCCCCTGGAGCTCCAGGCTCTTATCTATGTTCAGCTGGTGATAAAACAGGGTACATGAAGAAAGCAGCCACAGACAAATGCACAGACAGTCAGACATACAGAAACACACATATACAAACACACATACAGACATACAGAAACACACATATACAAACACACATACAGACATACAGAAACACACATATACAAACACACATACAGACATCAATCTCACTGAGACGATCAGCCAAATAAACCACTGAACTCTACATACAATCAACGTACTGATCTCACAATTCAGTCATTAACTACATTGTACCTGTGGGTTTTATATAGAGAGATACATATATTTGTTGGTATTTTTACATGTAATTCTACCAGTATATCCAGTTATTTTTCAAACCAACATAGTATATATAGGTGTTTGACACCCGATTGATAAAACTAACATCTGCGACAGTGAGACATCAAAATCTTTCAAATGCTTTCTCTTAAAATCATTAATACATGTATCAAATACTTTCAATTTGCTGAGACAATGCTTTTAAGTGATTGCATTTTACATGTTACATGAGACAAAAGAGAAAGATGTAGCACACTTGAGACTCATAAATAAACTTCCTGTATGTGACTGACTACTTACTTTAACAAGCTCTATCCCTGCATCTCTGAAATATTCAGAAAAAAAGAAATGTTAAAAGAATTCACTTGTGAAATAATTCCTATGGAACTTTCTTAAAATCAAGTTTATTTCACAACATACTAAATGATGAATCTCAAAAATACCTTAGACTGAAACAACCTCACAGATAGGAAGAAAATTGATTAAATCAAATTAGCTTTATCAGCCTGCATCTCAGGGGAACCCTGATTCAGTCTTGTAATCACAGAATGGATTCTATGTTTTCACATTTTCAATTCCTATTTTCTCAATTAAGGTAGGATGTTACATCACCGGGATATTTCAATAATGGGAAAATGCCATTACTGATGAAAGTTAAATTACACTAAATGTAGCTAGCAGTTTTATAACAAATTACTGTCTAATGAATTCGGTCATCTACTGCAAGTGTGCATGCTAAAACCTAAATTAATATTTGCTTACATAATTTTCTCCATTAGTTTTATCCTCCCACCATCCCTCCGCCAAAGAAAACCAAAATATTTGGCTTCCACTTTTAAAATATAGTAGGTAATAACTCTTAAAGTTTGGCAAGCAGTCTTTAAGTTTTGATGGGCGTTTAATTGTACCGGCCGGTGCTCAGGTCTAATAGGCTGAGAGTGATCTATAGTTTGGTATATCCATGCAACATCAATACCTTGAATATATGTTGGAGACCTTGAATTGAGACAGAAGTCCCTTGACCACTGCCCCTATAATTTGTCAACCCCACAGCATCAAATCTACAGATATTTTTAAAGCTTTCCTTGACCCCAACACTTTGAGATAACAAGCTTTGCAAATACCAAACTGCTCATGACTGTAAACACTTGATCCCGATTGGCATTTGTCCTTGATAGATGTGGAGCCAACAAATTGTTGTAGCGAACTACACACTTTCTATCATTGCATATACTATCACATGTCCTTGAAATCTTGAAAAATTACTGTTCATGTTACAACTTGGCCACATTTGGGAAGGGGAAGAGGCATTTGTATTCACAAACATATTGTCCAAAAAGTTTCAAGACATTCTTGAACTTCTAAGATAGATATAGATCTGAAACAATTGTCAGATCTCTTAAGCATTGGTGCAAAAATATATCTGTCAAATTCATATCACAGGTTTGTTTTTGTAGTGTCAGGTAACATAATCTCAATTAATCTTTAAAGTTTAAGGGGATCCAATTTCCTCCTGAGTCCACATGAATCATAATCTCTGTAACTACAGAAAACAAATGCATAGGGACCAACAGACTCCCACATCACTGTGATAGTGAAGCAGCAGTGGTGACCTCTGTACAGAGACATGTATACTCAATAGTACGTTACAGTGGTATGTACAGTGAAGTTAATCCCAAAATAACATGGATCAGATCAAAGCCAACATGTAAATAATCTAGACCATTGCTGGTTCAGTAAACCAATCAATGAAACACTCCTGGTTCAGAATGTTACTAATCATGTTGCAAGTTGCGTACTGATGCCTCAGCACGTTGTATAGTACCCAATTTTTTGAAAAATATTTGTATATGTATGCCAAAAATTCCTTCTGACTAGGTAGATCTTCATTGCACTGGTGTCATATAAACACTCAGTATACATGTAAAGATGAGGAGTGCAACTCTGAAGAAATGCTACTGAATTAAGAGATAGCTATACTAATATATGCACAGGTATCAGTTTCCACTGGGCAGATATGGAGCTTAACAAAATTAAGACCCACAACAATTAACATGTTGTCATTAAAAACTTTACAGGATGGTGAATAAATTAAGCCAGTAGAATGCATATTAGCTGCATGATGTGTACCGACAAATAGTATCAGGTAAGTGAGAAGGAAATCCAGTGAGAATGTGCGTGGGTGATTAAGGACCAGTGTCGCAGGTCTGACAGGAGTGAACCACTCCAGACAAACAAACCTGGTTTAACTACATTGAATGAGTCAATAACCATTGATTAATGCCATACATGGGTAACAATTGCTCTTAAACTTTTGTTTATAAATATAACCAAGAGAATAAATCCCCTTGCAGTTGGTTGAATAGTACATTCATTGCATCACACAAAATGGATTTCGTAATAAGGAAATTGAAATGAGAACATAATTATTCAAATAAGTTAAAAAAAAAATACCCTAATAGTGATTCTAAAAAGGTCTTGAAATTTTGCTGACATCTTGAAAAAGTTAAGAGCAAGTTATTTCATCTGCGCAGAATTAATTATATATCTGCCCCCCCCCCCCCCTCCCCCCCCTTTCACTCAGTGAGTCATGCTAATTCAGTATGTACATATTCATCCAACTGTTTACACATCTTCCTATCATTATAAACAATCAGAGCTAAGCCACAAAAATCTTAAAGCCTAGTAATGGACATGTTTTGGAAATTGCTCAAATAGTCAGAAAAAAATATAAATCATCAACTATGTACTAACTGCATAATTCAAACAGTGTATCGACTCAAGGTAGTTCTTTTTATCACAGTAAACTCATCAGCAACTCAATCACAATGGCTTTACCTACAGAGGGTACAACCAAGCATACAAAAGGCATGTTCACTCAAGCAATTGATTCATATGGAGGAAACTATTTGAACCAACTGCTAGTACTGAGAAATTCCTGTTCAACTAATATAAAGCAGTGATACAACAGATGGTTAGTGATTATATTTGATAAGTGTGCCTGCTATCATTCATTGGAACACAAATTAGCTCACTCCTGAACTCCCTTCTATTTATATACCAAAGATACATAAAAATAATCTCATATAATAACAATCCTCCATGTAATATACTTTATTAATAATAACTACCAGCAACACGAATCAATAATAATAAGAATTTTTGTTAACACTTTTTTGTTGAGTTTGACAGCCTTCTAAATCAGTTTTTCCTATGAGCTTGTAATTGTAAGATAAATGACATAGGGCATAAATATTCAAGATATTTTTATGATACATGAATTTAAACAAAAATCTTAACTAAAGTAGAATCAAGTACATAGTGGTTTAAGATTGTAAATTATGCAGGTACTTCTTTACTTGCTGATACTGTCTCATAGTATATGTAATCATAAAGTATAAACTGAATTCACAACTGATCAATAAATGATAAGTTTGTTATGAAACTCAAAATAGTTACCGCAATATCACACTTTCGAGGTGTTAATATTCTCAAATAGCCTTGTGTCAGTGTGACCCAGAAACCTTTATAAAACCTGATATTTACTTTGCTCAACAGTTAAAAGGTCAAAAACTCATTGAACCAGCATAATATTTTCACAATGTCACTATAGTCTGTCCCAAGATATTTTTGCTGTATATTTCCTTAAATTATTCGATATTTATAAATACCTATTGGTTCAGACAATGTTCATTCAATAGTATGAAAAAATCCCAAGATTTCCCCTATGAAACGCCTCCTCTAGCTTGTCGGGTATCAATACACGGCTAAAAATAAGAAGTCTACAGGGTTTTTCCATTGCCAAGAAGATGAAAACGCCTGGATGATAACGTTGAAAAATTGCGTGAGGTGTCCCGAGTACTTCCGAATGGAGAAAAGTTGTCAACATTCCCCATTATAAATCTCGATTGGAGATCCGTTTTCGTTCCTGTGAATTTTTACGAGGGAAAAATGATAATGTGTGAATGAAGTTATCTTGGGATTTTTCCCTTTCATCGATTTTAATTGCACTTCTGTCCCAGGTATGTGTATTTTTATTAAAAAATCTTTCAGATATGCAGCATAAATATCTTGGGACAGACTATACATAAATATTGATTGTATATTGCAAGTGAATGATTAGAAATAGCCTTTGCATATTGGTGCAAGATGGTTTACAATTTAGAGTTACAATGACTATATACCAAGGGTTACTTCATATTTACATATCAAGATTTTGACTTCAATCGCATTTACACAGTACTTCTATATTTAAATGCCTTTAAAAATAACACTCACTCTGACCAACTGGTCAGATCCAGAACTAAAATCTTGGAACATTTCCAATACACATTAGTTTATTTACTGTTTATAAACAGTCTTAAATACAAGCAAGCAGTTTCAGTTAAAATATCTTTTTTTAAATGCATGAAATTTCCTTTTAAAAAAAGCGTTTGTTCTTGTACCTCTATAGTTTAATTCCCGGGTAAATAATGACTCATGGCAACTTGAAATTAAAAATCGCATCCTTGCAAAGCATACCTAAAGGTTGGTATTTGGTCCTCAAAATTGAGTCTCTTCTTCTTCTTTTCACTCAGCCAGTATCCGACTCGCCTCATACTGCCTTGGTTTAGTAGTTCCTCAAAAAATGTTAATCACTAACAACAGGACCTTTTCCCATGTCAAAATAGTACTAAACAAACCGGAAGCTGTCTCGTTTCTAGTTTCAAGTTAATGCGTACTAAGTTGATTCTGTTCTCTCACATGATCATTGGTAAATATTTAATTTATTCAAGAATATGCTAGATTTCGCCGAGCGATTTTACGTTTTATGCAAAATTAAGTTTTTTATGTTTAATTGATAAATAAGACAATTTTTAAAGCGACTCAGTGCTATTGCAAGTGGAGTAAGGTTTATAAATATGTCACTGGGGAGGTTACTCCATCATAAGCTTAGGCCTATACCGTGATGACAAACATTAACTAGCCTACTGTAACAACAATCAAAAGTAGTTTCTTCCTTCTGTTGTCCTATGAATCATCAAAATACAAGTCGAAAACTACCAGTAGGTAATATTTGTCATTACTGGCTATGTTTTAACATATATAACCTATATGTAACCCAATGTGGCCATCCACCCCTTTTCAGAGACCTTTTTTGGCGGAAATAATGTCACATTTAGCTGCAATAATGAATCCACCATCTATTTTCTTTATTCCGCGTATTCTGGAGAGAGAGAAAAATAAAAAAGAGAAGAGGGGTTCCTTATAGTAGCTATGTCAAATGGAACTCTATGACTGAGTCGTTTTAAAAAAGAAAAGGGAGAGGAAGTCGATTCAAACTTCATCAATTACAAACTTTCACTTTACAATCTTAACAAAACAACATTTCCTATCTTACACATAAATTTATATACCGGGGTTGCCCTCCACCTCCACCCCCTAAAAAAATCACTGCTAACACTGCACCCGGCTCCTCCTCCATTATGGATGCCATTTGAAGGCAAATGACATGTCTATCTCAACAATTATTTTACGGTAGATGGCATGACCAATATTTATACAATTACTTCAAAACAAAAAGCGAGAAAATCAAAAGAGATGGGATTATTACACAGAAGGAGAGAAAATCCCAAAGAAAATGCTTACTTTAATTCAATACCCAATTTCAATACTTGGTTATGGCAGAGGGGCTTCTTACCCGTCCTATTTCATATTCTCTTCTTCTTTTTAGGCTTATCACCCGTTTTAGATGAATGTGACTACATATTTTATGTACACATTCCTTCCATTTTCCGATTTAAATCGCATGCCCCTACCCCTTCCCCCGGTCAATTTTGGCAAGTGCTCCCCAACAATGGGCTATGAAAGTTATATTTGCGGATAAGTTCCAAACAAAATGTATAACTGTAGAAGATTTAAAAAGAAAATAGACACTTACATATATAGAAATTTAAATCTTGCAAGAGTGATAGACGTTGAGCATAAAATAATGTAGCCTAAATATAAAGAACATTTCTGAATTTTTTAAAGCCTAATATTTTGAGAGAATTTTACCTTTGAAGCTATATATCTAAAATTTGACATCACTGACCCCCACGTTTTATTATGTCAAAATGATACTGAATACTACGAAAGACGAATAGGGCCACTTAATAAAATATTTTTATCTCGTAATTACGAGAAAAGATCTCGTTATTACGAGTTAATTATCTCGTAATTACGAGAAAAGATCTCGTTATTACGAGTTAATTATCTCGTTATTACGAGAAAAGATCTCGTAATTACGAGAAAAGATCTCGTAATTACGAGTTAGTTATCTCGTTATTACGAGTTAATTATCTCGTAATTACGAGAAAAGATCTCGTAATTACGAGAAAAGATCTCGTTATTATGAGTTAATTATCTCGTAATTACGAGAAAAGATCTCGTAATTACGAGAAAAGATCTCGTAATTACGAGAAAAGATCTCGTAATTACGAGAAAAGATCTCGTTATTACGAGTTAATTATCTCGTAATTACGAGAAAAGATCTAGTTTTGAAATGGCGCGTTTCATTATTCTATTCTTTTTATATAAAGTGTATGAACTACTGCAATGTCTATTAATATACACTTACTTAGCATGATCATCGTTTAAAACGCATAATTTGATATAAAATCGGAGCAAGCAGTTTTAAAGAAATTTCAGAAGAATTAGCAAAGCAAATTGATTAAAAAATTCATTGAACTGTATGTCAATAATTAAGAAGGATACGTGTTATTTTTTTCAGACTCCAAAATGTTTATATAAAATCAATTATTTTCAATATACATGTAGGTTGTGTATGAACATATAAAACACAAATTCGGGTAAATCCTGTGTATCCATATCCATGACTGAAACTATATATCTGTAACTAATAAAACTGTGTTTTTACGACTATAGGACTACCTGGTATTTACTTCGGAGTGGAATTATAATATATATAAGTTGAATAGAAAAATTACATAAAGTTCTTTCCTTTTATTAATACCAGATAAAATGTCGAAACCAATCATTTTGATATGTAGAAATTAATGAATAATGATCGTTGTTATTTTTAAATATTGATCAAAATTGAATCAACGTTTCTGAAATGAAAAAGATAGACTTAAAGTGTGATCCACTCGAATTCTTTTTCAGAAACGCACCATTTTATATAGATCTTTTCTCGTAATAACTTTTGTGTATGAACATATAAAACACAAATTCGGGTAAATCCTGTGTATCCATATCCATGACTGAAACTATATATCTGTAACTAATAAAACTGTGTTTTTACGACTATAGGACTACCTGGTATTTACTTCGGAGTGGAATTATAATATATATAAGTTGAATAGAAAAATTACATAAAGTTCTTTCCTTTTATTAATACCAGATAAAATGTCGAAACCAATCATTTTGATATGTAGAAATTAATGAATAATGATCGTTGTTATTTTTAAATATTGATCAAAATTGAATCAACGTTTCTGAAATGAAAAAGATAGACTTAAAGTGTGATCCACTCGAATTCTTTTTCAGAAACGCACCATTTTATATAGATCTTTTCTCGTAATAACGAGATCTTTTCTCGTAATAACGAGAAAATTATCTCGTAATAACGAGATCTTTTCTCGTAATTACGAGATCTTTTCTCGTAATATCGAGATAACTAACTCGTAATAACGAGATCTTTTCTCGTAATAACGAGATCTTTTCTCGTAATAACGAGATAATTAACTCGTAATAACGAGATCTTTTCTCGTCATTACGAGATAAAAATATTTTTTTATGTGGCCCTATTCGGCTTTCGTAGAATACATATCTAAGCAAACTGGATTAATCATATAAAATTCTTGATTTTCAAATAAGTTTTTTTTTTTAAATCAAATTATAACTGTTATAGAAATTGTCTATTTTAAGTGCAAAAAGGTCACAAAAAATCAATACAGCTTTTACAAAATATTTCGTAATGCCTCTATTCAGTGTGACCATTGTGCATACTTAAAAACAGTATTTGAAGAAATACTGACAACGAATCCTAATCAGGCTGAAATTGCATTTTAGGCCCAAAAAGGTCAAAATAAATTGGCCATAACTCATAGGTATGAACACTGACCCCACATTATCTTTGTATTGTTCAAGTATGTTTTGTCTACAGATTTCAATTATATACTTTTCAAAAAATTCTTGATACAAGAACATATAGAACATAAGGGATACCATCTTGTACATTTGAGGATAAGAATGTAAACATTTCTTGAAGTGGCTTTTTTCTGTCCGTAACTGGCCAAAAATGTTGCCAAAAGATACAAAGCAATAAATATGAAGTCCTACATGTCATTTTGCTCGAAAAGTATGCATACAAGAACAGGACAAAGCCTTTTTTATTACTCAGAACAGCTGTCGGTCTGCGCAGCTACAGACTTATTTTGAAGATTTAAGTAAAAATCTGAAGGGAGTTCATTGGTGTCCTCTCTACAACCACTTGTTGAGAAAAAGTTTGACTTTTGCTCATTTAAATTGTAACTTTGCCTTAAAATAGGGTACCCTATTTTTATCAGTCGGCATGGGATCTATTTTTAGAACAAGAAAAATCCAGTCTATACTTAGAACTCCTGTGTCTATGGAGAAACATAGACGTTATATTTCCATAGAAAAAAATAAATGTCAATTCAAAACAATCCGTTTTGAATTTGATATACATCTCTACACCTGTCCCATGTTTGTTTTATGGGGATTATTTTAGTTCTATAAGTATGAATTGAAGTAAATTCTTTTTAGAAGTGGGATATGTGTCCAAAAAAGTGATTGTCTTGATTTAAAATAGTATACATAATATTTCAATGAAAATATATCTGCAATGCTCCATATATATAGACACGGACAAATATATCTTGTGTTTTTTAAGGCCCATTTTAAGAATATGGTACCATACTTTGAGACAAAGTTACAACTTAAATAAGCAAGTTTAGACATTTTTCTCAACAAATTGTTGTTGAGAGGACACCATGCAATTAACCTCCTTCATATTTTTTCAAAATGAGTCCGTAGCTGCGCAGTTCGACAGTTGTTGAGTGATGAAAAAGACATTCTCCTTTTCTTGTATGCATACTTTTCAAACGAAATGACATGTAAGACTTTGTATTTATTGCTTTTATATCTTTTGGCAACATATTTGGTCAGTTTCGGGCAAACGCAAGCCACTTCAAGAAATGTTTACTTTTTTCCTCAAATGTACAAGATGGCCGCGCACCCCCTTAAAAATGACGCGATTTTATCGACCAGCAAAATATGCATGTATTGCGAAATCTTAGCTCAGAAGTCAGACAAATCTTGTTGATTTCAAAGAGCCGTGGCTGAGTGGTTAGCAATGAAATAGACAGACCTACGTCACATTGCTGTGACACAACTACCAAAAGTCCAAGCTTTTGTTAAAATGGTTGTAATAAGGTGCCAGTCCATAAGTATCTGATTGAATAAAATTATGTACCTTTCTTCTGACAGACAATGTTTCCTAACCCAGTTCAAGGTACATGTATATAGTTTTTTTTTCTCGAAGAATATTCTTCGAACCATTTTAACAAGACCTTGGACGAAGCTATCTATTTCTTGCATTAAAACAAATAAAAAATGACGCTGGTTTCAAGTGAAATATGCATAGATTGCGTACATGTAGTCTTAACTCAAAAGCCAGACAAATCTAGTTGATTTCAAAGACCATGGCTGAGTGGCCAGCAGTGAAATAGACATGCCTTCGTCACAATGCTGTTTGACACAACTACCCAAAGTCCAAGCTCTTGTCAATATGGGCTTTATTTGATTTGATCACGCCCTGACCGAAATTATCACCTCATAATACTCAAAGAATGATTTCTTATTCCTTATTTCACTCACAGGTTTCCATTCGAAAAGACTTCTACGAATTTCTTATGTTTTAATTATGGCTATACTCCTCTACTATATAAATGGTCATTAGTTCTTTTCTGTTTGGAAATTCTTCCATTGCTTTTGAGCTATCTGACCACTAACTGGCCCCGGAACTAGGATTGCAAGCACCAGGGTATATCCACATACGTGGACCATGCATGTCGTGCATTTAGGGGCCTAGTTCCAAGACCTCGTGGTTCTGCTTGGAGCCGGAATGTACCAAATTCCCATCTTCTACCCATATCTCGGCCATATACATGTATGTATAACTGTCGGGATGGTAAGACTTACAAAATAAATTTCGCTTATTTTTCGAAGCGAACTAGCTACTAGCTAGGTCTCGGATAGAACTGAAAGTAAGAGTGAGAAGCACAAAAACAAACAACAAACACATGCACTGTTTGTACACAGTCAAAAAATTATACTAAAATACTAATACTTCGACGCAAGTTTTACAGTATATTCAGGATATATTTAATTTTTTTTAATTCGTCATGTACACACACATGCACGCGCGCACACACACAAGTTCGTAGTATGGCGCGTTCTGTCAATTTATCGCGCTTGCGCTCTTTGAAATCGGTAATCCCTCATATGAGGGCCCATTCTATTAATAGCAAGCGGACGTGGATTGGTTATTTATCAATACTGTATACAGAGTCCATTCGGTTGTGCGACTAGAAATGTCGAATGAGGGCGACCTGAAATTTATTAAGTGTGTGGTGGTGGGGGATGGGGCTGTGGGTAAGACGTGTATGCTGATGAGTTACGCCACCAACAAGTTCCCGACGGAGTACGTACCTACAGTGTTCGACAACTATGCAGGTAGGGAGTAGTGTACAGTGAACGTGGGGGTCCGGTCCATGAGGCGGACATAATTGTCAGTACTTGTGTTTATTAATTCATTGAACATAATTATACAGACAGAGGAACAACGTTATGATCAACAATTGAGCAGTGTGTATAAAAAGTGAATCGGAAGTCCCGTTTATAAAATCCGACATGACAAAGGGTTGTTGTTTTGATTCGTTACGTGCATGAACGACCTTCGTTCTGGGGTTTAAATGTAAGAAAACACAATGTTATGATCGAGTGTGTTATTCCCCGGGGGTCAGTGTTATGTACACGTGTGTATCTACCACTGGACAGTCCAAAGTACATGTATACCTATATAGCTTTACAGAGCTGATCAGGGACAGCTGAATGAATCAAAGTACCGTACACCGATGACTGTTGAACCTTTCATTTCCTGTCATTAGTAGCTACTTATGTATGTCAAAGTCAGAGAGAATTGAGGGAGGCCCAGTGACAAGCCTGATCACCGAGTTCGTCCCAGCATAACCAGTGAACATCTGGGCGTGCACCTGTCTGATGTATGCATGTACACATTTTTCCGCGAGGAAACATGTACACAACATTTCTGAAGAAGCGCAACGTGTGGTACAGCTGTAGATTCAGGGGGGGGGGGCTCTTATAGAGAGCAAAGACGTCGCCCTAAAGTACTCAATTACCGCATCACGACAGTAAACGATGCCCTTATATCCTCCCACTAAACAATGAAGTACATTGTATACATCAGTTTTTGCGTGAACCTAAATCCCATCAAGTGGTCATGAATGATTGTACTGACCCCAATACGGCGGTTAACTATCGGAATAGTCCTATATCTACCGACATATATCGTATTACATCTAACTATTGACCATCATGCACTACATCAGCCCTGATGTAATCTGACACATTCTGGCCTTGTACCACTTCGTAACCTTAGAACAAATTGTAAAAGCAATCTTTTTGTTTTTCAGTCAATGTGAAAGTCAAAGAACATGATTACCAGCTGGGATTGTTTGATACAGCAGGCCAGGTAAGGCGGCTAGGGGTGGGGACACAGCAAAGTGAGACTGTGAATGATGGGGAACCGGACAGGCTATGCATCCAGGATGGGGGTGGGAACTTGTCCCTAGTTAGCAAGGGACGCATCTCTAATGTGATGACACATTACACACGCTGGATACACTAGGCATTTTCATTTTTTAATCAAAATACTAAATTATAATGAGATTCAAAAGTGTTAATATATAAAATGACAAAATTCTGCTTTTTAGGAAAACAGGAAAGGGAAGTAAAGATAGCGTTGGGTATTTCAGAGATTTGGTGACATTATACAATATCCTTTGATCGTTCTAGAATAACAGGCAATGGTTTATACATGTAAATATGCTGAAACACGCAAGTAAATGATTTAGTGTTTGTGTTAACTTCAACAAGATCAGTTGTTCCAAAACACTGTTAAATAATTTAGTTACAAAGAAATTATACGATATGAAATTTCCGTTCGTTGTAGCGTTTTTATTTCAGAAATTAATAATTCTCCAGTTTAATGTGATGGGTTTTTAAATGGCTGAGTAAATAAGTCTGAAATAAAAGGGGGCCACAGGTAAATGAGTCACCATAAACACTCTAAAGGACGTGACAGCGCCTCTACAGATAAATCATAATGCAGACATGGCCTTTATTTTTGCAGGTATTGTATTGTATTGTTTATTGGCTAAATTCAAATGAATTATAAGCTGTTGAAACATATGTACATAATTATAAATATATAATGCTACACTCTATCCAATCAAAATCAAACAGTTCGCTATTGACGTTAAACAATATTCAAAAAAAATATTATTCATACATGTACATTCATAGGAGGAGAGACCCTATAAATCAATAATCAAATGATTATAATAATGATAATAATGATAATAATAGTAATATTAATAATAATAGTGATAGTAATAATACATCAGTTGGATGTACTAGTTATCCGACATCCCGTTTTTTACCTGCCTCACGCAGAAACATTGCGAGATGGCACAATTGTTTGCGATTATGAATGGCAAGGAGTTGAACTAACTTAAACATTGAAGGACGAGACCAGTAATATTTTTTTAAATACAATACCCGTAGACTTTTATAAAATGGACAGAGAAGTATGAAATGGAATTCATCCTCGACTTCACCTAAATTACAATATTTACAGATACGCATCGATCTGACAGTTCCATTATATCGGCCTTGCTCTACCAAAAGCATATGCGATGACAGTCTATATTTTGTTAAAAGGACAACAAGGTTTTCCGGAATATTTTTACTCAAATAAAATTGTAACGAAAAAGTGTCAGGCAGATACTTGTACAATAAACATTTAGAGGATGACTCAAAAAATGCGTCTCTTTCCTGAATAAAAAAATCAGACAATCTCTGCTTTACAATTTTTAAGAAAACATTAGTGTTAGCCACATTTTGTGAAAGCCAGACCTCATGCATACCCAGAGATACTAATAATTCTCTGACATTAAAACACCATGTATTTGGTATCAACTGTGAGACCATTTCCTCATATACATTGCGTAATATACAATTTTCTGTTTTAATCAATTTCAACCAATACTTAATGATACGCAATTTACGTATAATACTCATAGGTAGACGACCTAACTCTGAATAAACCATAAAGTTTGACGTACATTTTTTAACTTTCAAAATTCTTTTACAAAAATTTGTGTGAACTCGTTCTATTTCATCACCAGAGTGAAAACCCCATATCTCGGAGCCATAGTTAAGAACGCTAGATACATAGGTGTCAAAAATGCTTAATTTAGTCTCAATATTTAAATAAGTTTCATTACATAGTTTTAGAATACCAAACATACATTTCCTACCCTGCATTGCAATTGTTTTCTGTGTAACATTAAAATTCCCATTAAAATTCAAATTGATTCCTAAATAATTGAAACAATTAACAACCTCAACATGCTTTTGGTCATAGGTCCAAAAATCATTTTTACACATTCTACCCGCATGTCGAAAAACAACTATTTTAGTTTTATCTGTGTTCACACCAATATTCCAATCATTACTAAATTGATACAATTGATTCAACATACCCTGTAGACTCTCCCTTGAATTAGCTATTAACACAGTATCATCAGCATACATTAAAAGAAAAAGCGAAAGGTCTCTGAAGTCAACAGGTTCACAACAACTTCGGATAAGATCCATTTCAAAATCATTAATATATAATGAAAAAAGAAAAGGCGACAAAGCCTCTCCTTGCATAAGTCCAGTTGTTGACGAAAAATAATTTGACAGTTCAGACTTATATCTGACACATGATTTTAACTCACAATAAATATGCTTAATAATACTTAACAACTTTCCCGTGACTCCATTTGTAGCAAGTTTGTATAATAACTTGTTTCTATTCACACTATCAAACGCTTTTCTGTAATCAACAAAACAACAATATAATTTCTTTTTCTTTTTCAAATATAAAGATACTAAACTAGTAAGTGCAAAAATAGCATCTGTGGTACTATGACCTGGCTTAAACCCAAACTGCGCATCGCTTATGATACCATTGTCGTCAGACCAGCGAAGTAATCTATAGTTCAACACTGTGGTAAATATTTTTGCCAGATTACTAACAAGAGTTATTCCCCTGTAATTGTTAACATCATTGGTGTTACCTTTTTTAAGAAGTGGAATTATTACACCTATAGACCAGCTCCTTGGGAAAGTACCTGCATCCAAAATTTTATTAAAAAGTCTAACTAAAACTGGTAAAAAAAACTCTTTAAATTTAACAAAATATTCATTTAACAGGTGATCTGTTCCGGCAGCTTTACCACATTTTAATTTTTTTAATACTGAAAGTAATTCCTCCTCATCTATGGCTTTATCTAATTCACTAAAAACAGTATCAGTACTCCTCTGCTCAAAAAATGGACTTTCAATGTCTACAATATTTTCATCTACATTACAAACACTCTTAAAATATTGATAAAAAGCATCTAAATCTAAAGAGCTTTTAATTGTTTTTCTTTTCTTGAAAATCTTGTAAAACTGTTTTGGGTTGTGCTTTCTTAAATAGTTGAGTTTATTACCTTCGTGTCTGACAAACCTATTTCTAGTTCTAAGTACATGCTTTTTGTAGACACGTTTGTTTTCACATAAAGTGATACGATTTTGAACAGACCTTTCCCAATTAAAAATACGTAAGGAGCTTTTATAAACTTTACGGAGTTCTTTACACTTGTCATCGAACCATGGCTTATTACTACTGGAAGACTTAATGTCAATAGACGATCCACCTAAAAAGTTGGATACACTACAAAAAGGCATAAAAACACTGTTTAATATACTAGTGAAATTATTTACAACCTGATCTGTACTAAGGATCCCACAGTCCATTTTTTCAAAAAGACTGTAAAAATCAGACACTTTACTGTGTAAGATAGATTTTATGGACTCAAAAGCTTCCTCATTCCATCTGTACACACTGCCTGCCGTTACATTACTACAGAAAATGTTATGATTGTCATAGCGTTGGTAGTTTTTAACATTATGAATACACACTTCAACTGGAGCGTGGTCTGACCATTCATTAAAATCTTTAACAGTAAAACTCTCGATGGCATCAAAATCATCCTTACCAACTAAAACATAATCTATGACACTCGAACCTAAATGGTTAAAAAATGTATATTTGCCCCGCGTGTCCCCGGAAACCCTGCCATTACATATTCTAAGACCAGAGGCTCGACATAATTCGAGTAATTTACGACCAAAATTATTGACATGTTTGTCTTCCGATCTACGTGAACAAGTATAATCCTTATCATATGACAAAAATGCAGGCATGTTATTTAACAAATTGTTAGCCAAAATATCATATTCAACATAATCTTTTGATTCACCCACACGACTATTAAAATCTCCAGCTAATATGATAACACCCATATCACTGTACTTCGCAATATCGCATAATAGAGTGTCAAAAAGGTCAATATCATAAGTAGTATAGAATACACTGTTTTCATGTGCAATGTAAACAAAACAAATATAAACGTCATTTTTATATATACCTGACAATTTTACCCATACCATACTGTCACCAACATATTTACAAACTGAAAAGTGAGGTAGTAGTTCGTCTCTTACCAGAATTACCATTCCACCCCCTTTGCCTCTGGTACGTGGGTACATAAAGGACGCATAACCTTGAGTAAGATGAGACAGGTCTAAAGTAGACTCACTG
This sequence comes from Magallana angulata, assembly GCF_025612915.1. NCBI lineage: Eukaryota > Metazoa > Mollusca > Bivalvia > Ostreida > Ostreidae > Magallana > Magallana angulata. Next base: position 4,601,051 of record NC_069113.1, on the reverse strand, counting down.
TTTACCCAACACTCTGATAAAAATACAATGTCATACGAAGAAAGAAGTTTACAAAACTCATGTTCACCTAACTTCTTTTCCAGACCTCTGTTCACGTTCCATGACACGATTCGGAGCGGTGGTCTATCCTCAGCGTCCCCCTAGCTCTGGGTGGGTGTCGGCGCGTCAGTACTACCTTGCGCGATTAACTGGTCCTCGCCTTCCATGGGTTGATCTTCAGGTGTACCCTTGTCCATATTACCGATCGGTGGCGCAGGCACAACGTGACTTCCAAAATACGTTGGATCCTCTGTAGGCTCTGTCTCGGGGTCGTAACGCTGACCGTTGACGTAAAGCGTATCTCGAACCATCTTCACATTGTCGCCACGGCTCCTATGGTACCGCATCGCGGGGTATAGCTCCCTCCGACGCCTCTCAATAGAGGTGGGATACTGTTCTCGGATTCCGTAGCCCGTATTGCGCAACCTGTGCGACCTACTCCTGACAGCGATTAAGTCTTTTTGGTAGAGAAATCGGGCAACAATCGGTCTATCTTGACCGCGGACGTATCTGCCAAACCGGTGGACGTTTCCGAATTGAATATGCTCGTCGATGCCTAGCTCATAATACAGAAAGGCGCGAAGCTTATCTTCCGTATCCTCATCCTTGGTCTCCCCTCCGATGCCAGTAAAAATGAGGTTCATCTTCATTGAACGACACTGTAAATCGGTAATCGATGCTTCGAGAGCTCTATAATCCCGTCTCATACTGTCTAGACTTTTACATAGCGACTCTATTGTTTTCTCGTGTCTCTTCAGGTCTCTCTCGTGATCGGTGTTCACCCCCTGTTCTTCTAGCTTTTCAACTCTCGCTGAGATTGCACTCACCGCCGCCGAGTTTTCCGTTAGCTTTCTTTCAACATCACTGATCCTGTTATTGAACTTTGCAACAGTCGCATTCACTTTTTCCAGTTTTTCTTCAATATGATCGATTTGGTCTAATTTAACTAACTTTTGCATAATCTTATCGAGTTTATCATTCTGTTCATTTAACTGAGAAATAATATCCCCACTAGGTTTTGTAGCCGCTTGAGTCTTTGGTGTCGAGGTGGTGGGTCCCAGGTGATCCGTTTTATTGGCTACATTTGGTTTAGTAAGTATCGGTGTCCCGTAAAGAACGTTGCTGGCCACACTGATGATGCTGCTTAACATAGACGAGTCATGGCTTTCCTGATCGGGCACCTGTGAACATTGCTCACTGCCGCCATTCTCGCCATTCTCACTACTGTCGGAAGTTTTACTTTTTCTTTTCCTTTTTTTGTGTTTATGTTGCCCCATTACACTTAAATATCAATGTTAGCACCAGCCAAATCAATAATACTCACTTAAGAGGAATGTAGATATGGAAAATAAAACTCCACAGCCGACAGGAAAGGTAAACTAGCTCCGACCCGGGAGCTACTCAAAACACGTCCGACCACCTCGACGACCACTGTCCGCACCTGTTTCAGGTGGATCTATAAAAAACAATGCTTACTTCTAAGAATAATTATTGTAATTAAATGTGATATACATTTTGTGTATTAAACACGTTTGTTTGCTAATTATACCTGGAAACCCGCATTAAAGTGTATATCTTTGTGTAACATGCTTTCATTTGCTAGTTCAGCTGTCGCAGAATATCGATCACATAATCAATCGTTTATTTGTGTTACAGGAGGAGTACCAGGGTTTGCGCCTCCTCTCCTACCCGGGGACTCACGTGTTTCTCATGTGCTTCTCTATTGTGATGCCGGAATCCATGAAAAACTTAGAACTGAAATGGATTCCGGAAGTCCGGCACCAGGTGCCGAACGCCGCCTATATTCTAGTGGGAACTCAAGTTGACTTACGAGACGACGAGAAAATAGGTCAAAAACTTCAAAAAAGGCGGCAAAAACCGGTGACCGCAGAGGAGGGACAAAAATTAGCGAAAAGGTTAAACTGTGAGTGTTATGTGGAGTGTTCGGCGCTGACAAGACAGGGCCTCAAGGACGTATTCGATGAGGCGCTAATCGCCGTGCTGGACCCCAAGGTCAAGAAGAAAACGCCGACGGGCGGCAGATTTAAGTGTGCAATTCTGTGATAGTCATTTATTTTATATTGTTTTCTAGGTTATCTTTCTTATTTTATAGTCTACGAGGTTCCGAACGGTGCCTCGTTTTTTTTATAGCTGGTTTTACAGCGCTAAACTATTGCCTATTTCTACTACCATTCTCTAGTGCCTTTCATCAGCTATAACACAGCCGTGATCGGCCGAACACCAGCCTTCGTACGCTAACAGGCATAATACATGTTGGGATTCTTATTGTCTTCAAAAGATAACACAAGTAATGCCCACAAATGAAAAATCTAAGATCTAATTCGTTATTTTTTAATCGCAGCATGCAGAGACCTAAACAATTTTCAAATTGTGCGCTAAAGATTAAGACCCCAAATAGAATCGCTAGGTTTATCGTCTGTAGTTCATTTTTTACTTATACATTATATATAATGACTTGATCAGTATTTTATTTATCGCTTTTTGTACTTTGTTGGACGCAATCGTCCAGTCCTTGCTGCATATTCTCGCCGTCTTCCTCTGTTCTCTGTTTTGTTATGTTTTATCAAAATTTATGAAGTGTTCATTTTACTTTATGATTATCAATGTTAACAATGTATAAATTTTACTTAATATAATTCATTTTAAATTAAAAGACGTAATTAAGATTTACACGACTGCAGAGTTTGTCTTTCAAAGATTTATGGTTTCATTATCGACACAGACGGTTGCATCTTTTTTTTAGTTTTGTTGAAAAGCAGCATATACAACTTGAAATCTCCAGAAATTTTTAGATGTCAGATTTTGAGTCAGTTGTTCCTTGGGGGGGGGGGGGGGGGGGGGGGGTCCGGAAGAAAGATAGTATCCAGCAATAATATTTCTTCCCAGTCGTCCGAAATGTTTCCTCCCATTTCTATTGGGTTCAGCTGCTTTTGAATAGATCTGCTATCACTTTTTGGTCATTGCCACCAGATAAATATCTAAACTGATCATTACAAATACAATCAACGGGAACAGGACATTGTAATAACAACAGGAAACAGCCGTGTATTGGACTGAGCTTTATTAAATTCATTGTGATGACATGAATGTACACTCACAACATGTATACAATGGACGGTGTGTTGAAATAAAAAAAAACCCTAAAAAGTAAAAAAATACTTCCTACATGCAAGATAAAAATAATGGATGGACTGTTCAAATTTTTCTTATCACAAGTACAACAAGAGGTAAACAAAATGCATGAATAATTAAACAGGATTAAAATGTAAACTTAAATACGCTAATAGGATTATTAATGAACTTGCATAACAAATCCTGTTTGTGTCTGCATCAAAAATTTCCTTTTAAAATGAGACATTTTTATCTTACTGTAAAACATTGCACAAGATTAAAAAGAAGATACAAATGCATCTATTTCTTTTGCTATTTTTCTTTGAATAAAAAAGAAAAAGATCCAATTCTTATTGGAGATGACTGTGAACCAGACAGTGAAGCATGTTACAATGATTAGCATGTTACAATGATGACAAAGAAATACACAAGAATTATCACAGACAAAGCCACCCTGTGTCACATTATCTAATATCTTAATACAGTGATGTTAGAGAAATGTACAATAACCTCCTATACCACTACTGCAGCAACACAGAAACACAAAGCTCCCAGAGGCTCCGGCTAATTGGTCTAAACTAGTATGCTCTTGGTTTAAAAACCAACAAACATCTAAATCTCTCTTCTAAGTAAAAAACTATAGAAATTTTTACATGTAAAACATTTAAACCCTTATTTTTGTTGGTGAGAGTTTTATTCCTGTCTTGTATATGTATGTACAATTTAAAAGTTCTCCTCATCAGATTCCTCATACTCTCCATCCTCTTCATCTTCATAACCTTGTTGAGTCGACTGATCCTCCGAGGATTCTACAAAATACGCACATAAAATTGTAAAATGACTAGAATGTAATATATATCTACCAGTATAACATCATATCAATCTAAGTATTGTATCTAATATATACTGCCTTAAAAGTTAATCAACTGGGAAAAATAGAGAAGAAGTAAGGGTTAAATTCTGTACTTTTTACAAATAGATTAGATATTGGACTAACCTGCCCCATCCTGGTTGTTCTGAGCGGTAGCCCGGGGTTTGGCGGATGGTTTGAATCCTCCACTCCTCTGACTGGTTTGGGATTTCCCAGACTTTACCGAGAGTGAGTCCTGATGATGTGTGGATGAAGTCACACTGCGATGTCCCGATGACTTCCCTGACTTCACCGACCTGTCATCAGCGACATGGGCACTATGGACAGACTTGGAAGATTTAGCCGACTTGCTGGATTTCACTGATTTGTTGTCTGCTTCAATAACATGGTCAGTCTTCTCCATTTCATTCTCCGACTCAGCGATCTCTCCTGGACTTTCATCACCCTCCTCGTTTTCGACATGTCTAGTGAGATCTAGCTGGTAGCTCTTCAGGGCCTGTGTGGCAGACAGGTCATCACTCTCTTTCTCTGAGTGAATTGTGCTGAACATGTCCCCTGACGAAGTGTCTTTGAAGTTGTAGGTGTTTTGGGAGTCCATGGTGGATCCAAAAGTCTGCTCCCCAGTTCTCCCACGGCTGTACCTGGTGTGAAGGCGTGACCCCAGGGACGAAGTGGTGTCTAGTGGGGAGAAATCAGCACTCTCCGATTCATCTTTGATGTCCAAATCCTGACGAACCTGACTCAGCATGGAGCGCATCTTTTCCTACAATAATGCAACACAATTTACTGTATTTCTTCCTTAACACATATGCAAACTATAAACAGGAACTGTACAGTACATGTACTATGCTAAGTAAAGATACTGAATACAGGGAAATATTTGCCCCCGTTTTATTTTTGCCATTATTGTCAGTAGGCGAATTTAAGACTGGACAAATTCCATTGTCTCAAATTATCTGACTTTTAACACAACTTAGTTCGGGCAAATTTGAGACCTGGCAATACCTTTTGCAAGTGTAGAAGGGTGAAAATAACGGGGGCGAAAAGACCGTGTATACAGTATATCATAACATGTAGTTCATAGTCAATGCACACCCCAGGGTACCTGGCTCAGTAGTTTAAAGGTTCATGGGTCGATGTCATAGTGGACAGTCAATGGTTCAGGACAGATATAAAAGCACTAAATGTTTCAGTCCACATCAGAGTGACTAAGTACAAGATCAGAATGAACTTTCATCTCATTAAACCAGTTTACTCTAAAATACAAACACTTAAACTCAAAGTGAATTTTTACATCTCAAGATCATGTACCATATGGATGCATCAAAATGAGTTGGAAGTCTTAACCAATGAATGTTAACATTGCCCTCTAAAATTGTCACTCAGATTTTTCACAGCCATTGGAGACAGGAATGACTAATCATTAAACCATCTGTGATTCAATGCATTCATTACTAACCTCATTAAGTTTTCCTTTTTTCTTGGCAATGTGAGACTCAAATACTTGTTTCAGTACTCTGCAAAACAATGTAAAAATAAATTGTTTTTTTAAACTGTCTCCATACAAAACATTCTTTGAAAAAATAAAGAGGGATGAGTATGATCCATCAGCCTACGGACTAATTACCTGTCGGTGAACACGCCTCGGTTCAGGACGTCGTCTGTGACCTCCTTAATAAACTCCACATACTGTAACTCTTCCTCCCTGTCAGCAGAAAAAGGTCAAGTTTATACAATATAATAAACAACAACTTTTAAACAAATCAAACTGAATATGATATTTTAACCATTGATTTTTCAAGGCTTTTTCTTATGCTCTATTTCTGGAATATGAATTAGAAAAAAAAAGTCATATAGACTAAGAACTATGATAGTTAATAAACAAAAGGTTTGTTCAAACACACACATTTTCCCCAAAATCAATATTCATTCAAAGCATTCCCTTTATATTACCAGTAATTTTGATTGGGAATCAAAATATAAGGAAGCATTATCTTTAAAATAAAGCTGTGTAAGTGTCAAACAGAAGCAGTGAGTTTTCATTCGCAAAAATGAAAAATAAAAATTTACAATTTTGAACACAGGCTTCATAACAAAACTTAACACGTCAAGTAAAAATTATTGAGATATACATGTATGTAATGATAGAAAGAAATGGAGTGCAAACAGTGTGTGTGTTTTCAAGGTGTAATAAATACATGATATATATACATATCAATCACATCCACTTATTTACCTCTCTCCTTTGACTGGTTTCTTGAGATTGTTAAAGCTGAAAGATTAGAAAGGCAAAATAGTTGGTGCGAAAAAAGGCAAGAAATAGTGAGACAACACATAGTAGAGGGGGAATGTCTCTTTGTTAGTCAATATCAACAAACTCCAAGTAATGCTGTTATCTGAAACATTGGAATAAAGAAATACAACACAAATGAACGAGTCTGATTTTATTACACCTCTGAAGTTTTACAACACATCTGACAATGAGAAGGAACTACTTATATCCTTCATTTTAAATGCAAACACGTTCTCCTTTGCTAGGTAACTACACACTTTAACAGAAACACTCTCCATAGAGAAAATTGACATTTGATCATAAATCTATATAAAATCAACAGAAGCTGTTAGAGGAAATGCATGTTAGTTATATACACAAAATAAACTTTGCTATCTTTAACAAGAAACATTTCTGAGTGGGTCCAGCTCTAACACTAAGCTAGCTATAAAATAACAGTTAACACAATTATGGTGACTGGAGAGAGTCATAGTCATGACTAGAGTCTCAAAAAAAAATCACAGTCTTTCATTAACTTTGTTTTATTTCACAAATGTCAGATGCTCTTACTACAGCATGCCATGCTTCAACAGTCACATGACACGCTCGGAACTCTTCATTGGACAGGTGAGTGTTTCCGACGACGTCGTATACTGGAAAAAAATGTACATCTTTAAGGTGCTCAATGAGAGGCCAACAATAATATTGTTTCCGCTATGTTAATTTATCATCTCTATCGAAACGGCTTAATTCTGAACATGGTCCATTTTCATTTTATAGATATTAGGATATTTAGCAGATTTTTTATTATATATTAAACTGTACACTAAGATTTGGTTTGAGATATATGTATGGAGTACTGAAATGTGTTTAAATTAGTGGTGTGTAAAGCATGCCGGTCAGATTGTAAGTTCTATATAAGATGTGGAGAATACACAAGGTGGGTACATCATCGATTTCAGTGGGAGCATCACATGGTCTATTGGTGTCATACAAATTTAAATCATTCATTTTTCTCCATACTAAAGTCATCATCATTCCTGTAGGGGTATTTAATATCTATGTCATGCAAGAATGGGGATTTAACTTTAAATTCTTTAAGTTCTAGTTACATTTGACTTTTCTTTGCTGCTAAAATAAAAAATACATCAGGCAAGCAGAGGTTGGAGGTTTCATGTGTTGGGAAGCAGTTTACAGATACAAGAACTAGTCGACAGTGCAAGGAATGTACAGGGATCAGTGCAATCAACTACCATCACGTTAGATAACAGAGGAAGAAATGGTGTTATATTAGATAAATATTTAGAGAGATATAATGGAACATGTCTACTCACTCTGTACTCAGTCTCTGGCTGTTGTTAAAAGTTTTAGTTCCAAAAGACCTGTCAAAATATAAAGTCAAACTTATATATATGTAGATGATAATTAATACTCATTACTCAGATAAAAAGACATACATGTATCAAAATTCAGCAAGGCTACAAAAAAATCGATATTTATTTTTTTTGGCAAAAAGTTCACAATATATCTAAAGGTATAATGTGTCTCTCATAGGATCATCATAGGATAATACCTTGTGGTTTTGTTGAGTGAACCTCCTGTCAAGGTCACATTGCCTGTTTGTTCAAGGTCATTGGAATCCAGCATCTGGTCCTCACTGATACGTGACATTCCTCCGCTCTTGGCTCGGATCTCTGCCTTCATGGCTTGTTCTTTGATCCAGTTCATATTGTCCTTGTCCAAAGAAATGTCCAGTCTGGGGACAACTTGTTCTCGATCATCACTGTACTTGGAGAAGTCCCTACTCTGTAGTGACTCAAACATCAAGGTGTCTGTCATTTCTCCAGACTTGTCCATCCCAGCATTCATGCGTGGCTTGGCTCTCGGCTTTGGTTTGGGTGATGTGGCCTCCTTGGCATTGGTGCTTTCATCGGTTTCCCTTTTTTGTGGAGGAGCAGTGTAGTATTTGCTCTGTGCAATGCGAGACACACGGTTTGATTTCAGGACACGAGGGGTGAATGGTTTCTCAGGCTGGGTAAAGACATGATTATGTTTCTCAATGACATCTCCATCGTAAGTCTTCTGGGTGACTGTTTTTGTGGGCATGGCGGTTCTATCCATGTTGTACCTGGCTGAGTGAACTGAGCGGGCAGATGACCGGGCAGATGCTGGGCGGTGGTGAGTAGTCTGACCCATTCTGGCCGAGTAGTACGGGGACTGAGAGGTGCCTCCATGAGCAACATTTGTCCTATGAATCTGATTTGTATTGGTGTTGAGCTTCTTTCGCATTATCTCCCTTACTTGTCTCTCAACCTCATCTTCAGGATCAACATCTCCCTAAAAGATAGATTAAATTGGTCTAAGTGTTTCCACTTATAATCACATTAATTAACAGTGTAACAATGGAATTACAAAAGGTAGACAATAGTTTTGTTGGTAAACTATTAAGTTGAGCTACATGTATACTGTGGAATCATTAAATTTCGTGGGGGCCAATTTTCGTGGATTGCTTTAATTTTACAGGATTGTGGGGACGCAATTTCGTGTATTCTCTTAAACATACAGAGGAAATATGACTTTTTTACCCTCATTCATTAATTCGTGGAGGATGTTTATTCGTAGATGAGAGGTACCCACGAATTCCACGAAAATTGAGCCACCACGAAATCTAATGTTTCCACAGTATAAGTGGTTCCAGACATGTTACTTACCCACTGATCTTCATCATAGATGTCATCATCATGGCCTGTCATGGCAGAGTATGGACGTACTGGATAGTTGACAGACATGGCCGACACAGGACGCTTCCCCTCTCTTGTGTCTCTGTCTCGTACTGGAACAAAAATTCTATTTGAACACAGATCTACCCAATCATTGAATAGAAATAAACCCAACTATCTGATAGTCTTTGATGAAAAATATACATTGAAATTCACAAATTCAATCATTTTTTAAGTCAATAACAAAGGAAATTAAATTTTATCAAATAGATAATATGTTTTACGGTGCGACCGTTGGGGCGAGCACAGCATGTGATCAAACAATGAATTATAATAAATTAATAAAATAAAATTAACAACGTGAAATTTGAATGCCAAAAAATAAAACATACCTATTTTTCAGTAAATTTTCATTATTCATAGTTTATAAGATTTGTTATAATTTATTTATTTATATGTAGAACAATAGTTTAATCTCAGATACAATGTTGTTAAATAATAAAGATTTTAATATATAAATATTCATTGCACTGCATCTCCTCTTTTAAAGTGATTGTGATTATGATTGATTGATTGATTTCCCCCTTTTTTTTTGCAGTAGACATTTTTTCTTAAACTTACATATAAAACTTGACTCATCATAGAGCTCCCCCCATGCTAAATTTTTTTTCATTTTTGTCAATTTATACATAGAAAATCGACTTACCATGGATTTGCCCCTCCACTTAAAAGAATAATTAATGTTTAATTTTATTTTTAATTTACGCTTAAAAATATTTGCTTATCATGTTAAAAGAACATGGTGTTGCCCCCCCCCCCCCCCCCCCCCCCCCCCCCCCCCCGCATGTAATAAATGGAAGTGAAAATAAAGAAACCATTGAACTGCTAAAGAGCTGAAGGATTAGAATTTTCATGATTTATTTTTCTTTTTGCTTGCAAAGATTTTTTGGATGAGGCTGCCATCCACCCGCCCACCCCCTTTAAAAAAAGGCGCGGCTACGTATAACGTTACGTTTCAGGAAATTACCGTAATTATAGTGAATAAAATATTTGTGAGCATTCATCCAAATTAGTGCAATTTACAACTGTTTCCTGTATCTGAAGAAATGTCCTTATTCGTCAGCTGTTCTTTATCTTAGCCTTTGCAAGATTTTAAGAGGATTTTGGTCATTTCGGCAGATTTACAATAACTTCAATTAGAGTAATTTCCCCTTATCAGTGCTTATTGTGACGTCAAAGCTGACGTTGGTTAAGTGTCGTCTTACTCTTTAAAACTCCCCTGAGAAATAAAAGTATGCGAAGTATACTGTTTTATTTACTTAAAAAGCATAATGTTCTTAAAATTACACATCTTATAAGCTTTTAAAAGGTTTTACTTTGATTCTCGGGAGAACGTGATGTTGGAACGTGAGGTTGGAAACCATTGGTACTATGAATTGTGGGTCAAAATTTACTGACTCCGAAAAAATATATCGGATCAATGTGTAAACGTTTGTGACGTCACACGATTATTTTTGATTGAAAGTGTACTGAGGTGAACTTTAGAGGTAACATTGACTGTATGTCGCTTACATCGTTATTGTTTTGTCTTGCTGATTCTCGTGAGAGTGTGAAGTGATAAAAATTGCCATGATTACAGGGAACTACTGGGACGATTAAAACGATGCATTACTGGTCCGATTTACTGACGCCAAAAAAATCCGTTGAATGAATGTGCAACTAGTCCGAATTTTCTATTCACACACGCCTTGCCGGTAGAGCTCGCTTCGCGCCGGCGCTGTGCGCCGGCGAGCTGCGCTCGCTATAACTTAATTCTAGAAATCGGTCCTCTCACCTTTCTGACTTGAGGAAATACTTCGAGGGGCTCTGTTGTCGATTGCCGCTGAAAATTGAACAAATATAAGTAAACACTAGTATGCCTTTTAATGCAGATTTTTAATTTTATGTCATGCTGATAATGTTCTTCTTAGCTAAAATTTAATTAAAGCAAGGAGAATATATAGCAGCAAAATCTGAGATTAACATGTTATTTTATATAATTTAAGGCTTCAAAATTAGATTGTTTCTAGATATTTGGTACATGTGTACTTACGCTTTGCATTAGTGATTTTGCTGTAGTGATTTTTCATGTGGTCCATTACCATATATTGGGTGGTCAGTTTACTGGATGTGGGAGCCAGGGCTACAATAAAGAAAAACAATTCTATATACCAACTCCTTGATATCCTTCTACCTGGTTAAATAAAAATATACTTTCCTGTGTATATTGTAGTTTTGTTCATAATAAGGGTGGTGTAAGATTTTTAATTATGTAAAATTTATATAATGTAAAATGTGTCAATTTTTTTTAGACTTACCGCTGCTCCTTAGCCCCAGCTGTCCTCTCAAACTCTTTGCATTGTTGGCCATATTGGACGGACCTATTTTAAAACATCACATTGTTAACTCTTCACTCAGATTGCAAAAGCATACTACATTGATTCTATCAAAATAAGATATGCGATGAAAATCATTTAAATGCCATTATATTTGGCTTACCGGTATATTAAATGCAAAAAAAAATTTTTTTTTATAATTGATGGTGATTGTAAATATAAGTGTTGGTATTCACATTCTCTCTATCTCAGTTCAATTTGCACTTATCAAATTGTCAACAGAAGCAGGTGCTGAGTGAATTTATCACAAATCAAAAAGGAGTTAACCAAGGGCTAAACTTTAATGTAAATATAGTACTAGTATATAATGCATGATTTTCAAGACAAAGATTTAAAGAGGAATAACACACTTATTTCAAATTTTTGTTTTCCTCAAACTTGTTGTCTATATTTTAGTCGTTTATACTGTAACAGACAGCTAGTGATCTGTCATAATAACTTGCATCTTTGCTAACCAAAAGGTGTACCGAAAAACCTTGGCTAGCGAATATGAATAATTTAATAGAGACCAACAAGGTTTTAATCATTTTTTTAAATTTGTCTTTGTCAGAACCCATGTTTTCTATTTGTTACACTACGTCGAGAGCAGTGTAACAGAGTAAAAACCCATAGGTTCTGATGAAGTTTCTTTGTTTGTTTTGTTTTTTTTGTTATTACAAATTTCCTACTTACAAAAATTCTTAATATGATTTGCCAAATAAGCTGAATTTGACAAAAAAAAGATTTATAAATAGAGCCATTTTAACAAGACCTTGGACTTTCAGTATTATGTCGCTATCTATTTCTACCATTTTTAGATGCCTGATTTTATCCGACTGTGAATTTTATCTTATTTCCAATAAAAAATATGTTTTTAAATATGAAACAAACAAACATTCTTAGGATTCAGGCAAAAAAAATAGATAAAATTAAAAAAAATCCCCACCTACCTAATTTTTTCATCAATGTTACCCTAAACACCCTATTTTTTTTTTTAGGCCCAATGTAGCATTGTTTGTTCTATAATACTATTTAAGTTAACTTCTTTTGTATTTGAGTGCTATCCATGGAGCCCTGATAATGCAGCAGGCCCTCATACCGGAGTCTGATGCCCCAACAGGTGCCTCAATGCCCTAAGGTGTAGCAGGCTCTAATATCAGAGCCTGCTGTCCTAACTAGTATCCTGATGCTCTAATAGTGTTAGATTTCTGGGCACAATATAAAAGGGAGAAAGTGTACATGTGAGGGGGTTTACGAACAGATGAGTTTTTGGAGAGAGAGAAAAGCATAATTTGGATGTACTTTTACCACAGAATATACTTGTTATAAATGAAACTCTGGAGTTTGTCTTCATTGAATTTATCAAGATTAGCAGTTCTTGAAAACAACACAGAATTAACAATATTTTGTGACGCAGGGATAGAGAGATAACTGAGAATCGACTCAACGGCCCACTCGAATAGAGAGAAAAATGTCGTACCACTTAGTAAATTAATTTTATAGTCTCATATATTAATTTTATTTGAATGAGGTCAACATTCTCGAGCATGTTGTTCTCTTACAGAGTCTAAATGTTGAATACAATAACAAGCTGACTCCGACAAATTGCTGTCATATTGAAATTACAATAAACAATAACATGACAGAGAAAATTAGAGTTGAGCAGGTTGAAACCTGTCTTTTGGTTGCTTTTCATTGGTGTTCATAAATTTGCTAGCAAATCTCTCAAAATATGCAGCAAATATTCCTAAAATATCGTCATATTTTACTAACCTGTCGGATCACTATGGACGCCCATTTCACAAAGAGCGCTAACGCTATCAAGTATCTGCGACCGCCATTGTCGTTTCCAACTCTGCCAAGGGACGTAATCCTCCCGGAAAGTCGCTTGGCGCCAAATTCAAACACATAATTATAAATGCAAAAATTTCATTTTAGTAAGAATCAACCAATTTCTTACTAAATATCTGAATTATATTATTCAAATATATTGTTAATAAAACCAATTAGATAACTAGCCATAATAACGTACAAGAATGAATTAAAGCTTACACAATATAATTAGTTTAGAATCATATTAAGCTAAATCTATTTATGAGAAAAATGAATGGATTATTAATAAAACAACTATTTCATAATTATTTAAAATGAATAAAAGAAAAAATAAGCAATCTCATGTACCCCATGCTCTGCCATTACTTGACAATCCTACACATAATGCAGGGTATGCACTAAATACACAAAATAATTTGAATTCAATAAAGTCATAACTTGCAGAAAATCCTCAGATCAAAACTTTCTGCAAATATGCACATCTATTCCTATGTCTTTAATATAAACAATATTCTTAATTAAAAAGGGCCAAAATTTTTCAGAAAAATATTGGAATTGGATTTCCCTGGTTTCGTAATACATTGTATCCACATTTACATATTGTGTTGTGTCTTAAAAATCTACAAAGTCTCCAAGCCATATTATCGGTAAAATCTACAATGTGCATCCAATAAGTTTAAATTCCCCCCCCCCCCCAAAATAACACAAAAACCAACTCGATCACCCCTCTCTAGATAAGCACATGGATAACATGGATAATTTAGTCATCAAAGGTCAAGGTCCTCTGTAAAACTGAACCTCCTCCAGCATGCAAAACCTATGGCTCAGATTCAGCAATCAAGCTTGTCAATTACATAAGATGAACCATCCATGCAAGTTTGGCGAGGACCTGTAGTAGAACCGTTAAACAAGAGCTTGTACTTGGGGCAGTTCATGACAAACTCTGACTGGATGAGGGCGGGGTCTACTCATCAGTAGCTGTATAGTCATTGGCTAATAGATATGAATATAAATAAGGAATAAGGAATCATTCTTTGAGTATTATGAGGTGATAATTTTGGTCGGGGCGTGATCAAATCCAATAAAGCCCGAAGGGCTTTATGATAGATTTGATCACGCCCCGACCGAAATTATCACCTCATAATATTCAAAGAATGATTCCTTATTACTTATATTTATATAATCTTAGGCCATCGTACGATTAAATATTTAAATATAAATAAACAAACCCCGCTGGCGCCTCGATTTGGCGTCGTTTGTATTATGAGTTATATAGTACAAAATCGATACGTAGTGTTATCACAGGCAAAGACACTGGATAATGTAAATATTTATCAATAAGGCAATTACATGTCCAACTTCATCCAGGGCTGTATGACGTGTTCTGAGACTTGCAATAATCTGCATAATCCTCCTTATCCTGATATTGCCAAATCAATCACTATGACAATGGATGATTCAGTGAAACAAGCGATTTTGAGTTCAAAATGGGGCGATGCACATTTGTTTACATTTCCCAGCAGGTAAGTCAAATTAAACAAACTTCAGTCTTGTTTATAAAGAAAATAAATAAATAAAAAAATCTCTCCCCCCCCATTTTTTAAAATTTAAAAACAAAATAAGTACAATGATCATTGTGGAATTGTTTAGTTGAAATTGGGAAATTTTTTAGTTATTCGTTTTAAATAATTAAACTACGGATAAAGGCTATAATATTAAACAGAAATTTTCAAAAACCCAGTGACATTCAATTACAAAGTCTTAATATTTTTCCTTTAATAGTAAAGTAAACTATGGAGACACATAAATTTATAGCTTGAGTATGATTTTTCTATAATTCACTTTGATTATGCTTAAAAAGGACTGCTGGTGTAAACAAATTGAATTATATTAAAAATGTTTTTGCTTTTTACTACGAAAAAAATCGTAAAAACCCCACAAAATTTAACCTACAAAAAGTGCCTTAAATTTGTTTCTGGCTGATATCTAAAACACGAAATCCGTTTTCCGTCAGGGGGCTTCGCCCCCCCTGAACCCCCCACCAGGGCGCTGCCCTTGACATGCTGGGGGCCTTGAGCGGCCCCCAGACCCCTCGCTGTATTTGGTGCCTATACTTCATTCTAGTTCTAGCTACGCCACTGATCGGTATAGCTTATGTAGCTCCCCCTACTCTGTTCTAATGTTTTAATTACAAACAATAAATTGACACTGAATATAACACTACCAGTTCTCTGTAATAATTTTATTGCACTGTATTTCTAATGACCATTAAACAAAAGTAATCTGCTTCAGTAACTTTTCATACTGCCTGGTTGCATAATATGCAAACCTATGGGGCACCGTTTTAATATTTTTGAGATATTATCTGATATCAGAAAATGATTTTGATATCAGAAATTCTAATTCTTGATATCAGAAAATACAATCCATTGTTCGATATCAAAAATTTGATTCTGCGATATCAAAAAAATCATTTCTGATATCAGAAATTTGAATTTTTCATATCAGAAAATGATTTTTTGATATCAGAAATTCAAACTGATTTCTTGATATCAAGAATTATATTTTCTGAAATCAGGAATTTGAATAAAATGGTGAATAAATTTTGCACATTTAATGAATACTTCCTTGACCCAAAATTAAATTGCTGAACAACAGAGTCCGATTTGCATTTTAATATTTGTTGTTTTTTATTTGAATATTTATTTAATGTAAAAATTTATTCAGTGTTCTTGATAATTCTGGTCTAATGTATTGAAAGTGCTAACAGTACTCCGTTATAATTCCTTTATATTATGCGACACCATCATTTTAAGGAATTCCATTCAATATTCACAGCGAATCGCATAGAAAGCAGTGCTAATCATTGTATATGTGGACAAACTTGCCAAAATGAAATCAGGTTTAAAATTTGGCATACTTTATTATTCTTAACAGGCATCTACAGGTTTGAAACACAATTTCTTACAAATTACAAAAGTTGCATCAAAGGAAGCATTCATTTAGTTGATAGTAATTTTATGTAGGTCTTATTTTCTGATCAAAAAAAACGATTTTTTGATATCAGAAAATACAAATGATTTGTTGATATCAAAAAATGATTCTCTGATATCAAAAATTCAGTTTTTTGATATCAACAAATCAAACATCAGAAAATCATTTTTTGATATAGAATTCGAATTTGTGATACCAAAAAAATGATTTTCTGATATCACAAAATACATTTTTTGATATCAAGAATTATTTTTTGACATCAATAATGTGAATTATTGATATCAAATATTTATTTTTTTATATCAGAAAATACCTTAAATATATTAAAACGGCACCTCATACAAATCATGAGCATAGTTCTGATCTTTTTAAAATTATTAATAAATTCAAGATATGTAATAAACATGTACATACACCCATTTAGACTTATTAATTAATAACAAACATTTATTTAAACAAAACAATTTACATGTAAACCAAAGCTATATAGATCACAAAACATCACAGATGAAGTATATAAAATTAATTATCAATATATGTATCAAGAAATACAATATTGATTATATATAAATAAATCACAGATCAAACAGTTTAGATATCACAATGGTAGTTTAGATATCACAATGGCAGTTTCACATTTAAGCAACAAGAAAATGTTTCTGGGTGGTGATCCATGTAGAAATAAATATGCTGTATACAAACAAAAAACATGATATTGTAGCACTGGATGAAGGAGTGTTTTATATAAACACTCAACAAGAAAAGGCAGATGATAAACACCATTTAAAAAAAAAGAAATTATGTTCACATATAACACACTGGAGAAAGGCGTTCACCTTTCCAAAACTGTACAACAATCAAAATAATGGAACAATTCTATGTTAAGTAGTGGTTGAAGTGGACTGCTTAAAAACTCTGAATTGAAGGTTTGCACATGGGGATGTCACTCTTAGAAAATTCTTCAGGATGTCATCTGAAAATTAAAACCAAACTCAGTGCAAAAAGTGCAAAAATACATCAATAAACTTACTGACTTTTAAAATGAAAAATCAAATGAAGTCATTCACTTGTCATAAACACAGCAACCATCATTCATCCAACTCTTAATCAACCAAGCAACATTTAAAAAGCCTGGCCCTTTTCACTTTTTGGAATGGAGCATAGTAATTCCATATCAAAGCTAACATATAGAGATTATTTCAAAATGTACCTGAGAATCTCTTTCACATAAACATATATTAAGAGTAAATCTCCAGTGACAAAATAAGGTACCTACCAACTGGTGCGTTGGAAGCATCCATGTTCGATTTAGGGTAAACATGTTCCTTGACTACTGCTCTCTTTTTTAAGATGTGTTTCCATGAACAAAGGTCATCTTCTGCAATAGACTTCTTCACACTATCCCAATGTCTCAGAGGTGCCCGGGCATGTGATGAGCTGATTTCTTTGGAGGTTGAAGAATGTCTGAACTGTCCATCAGATTTATTCAATCCTCTGCTTCTTTTCATGCTCTCACTTTCCTCAGTTTGCTTTACTTTATGAGAAGAACTTAAACTCTGGTTTCTTTTTAGTCTCTGACTATAGTCATCTTTTCCAACTGACACCTTGCTTTTCATTTGATTTGTAGTTATACCATCCACATCTTTATTTTTTGACTGCAGATTATCCAAAACTTCATTTTCTGATGGTAGATCATCCACTTCATCTTTATTTTCTGATTGTAGCTCACATTCTTTATGAATACTTAAATCTTTGAATGATAATCTTCTCTGCTTACTTGAACTTGAATTGTGGGATGATTCATTAATTGATTTAATTTCAGAGATATCCATTACTCTTTTCTCCAAATTATCCTTCATGTTTCCCTCTAAAACTGGTACTTTGGCCATTATTTTACGTTTCCTGTTTTCACTGCTTTGCTCTGTACATTGTGGTTCATCTGGAGTCTGTAAATCCTCATCTCTACTAACTACATCTACATCAACATCTTTCTCCTTCACAATGCCAATATCCTTAGCTTTGTGTAAAATTTCTGAGACCTTGGACTTGAACTGAAAGAGTTCCCCATGTTTTGTAAGAACATTTGCAACTTTTCTTTTCACACCTTCTTTAGATGTCTTTACAAAACTTTGCTTCTTTTCTCTAGTTTTCTGAAATTGATACACTTACAATTATTTTTTAAGTAACTTCTTTAACTAAAAAAAAGAAACATTAAAAGATTGTTCTTTATTGATTGCAGTAAACATTTTATGGTTTATGGCCTATCTCAAACAACTTACAGTATTTAGAAGAAAAAAATCAAATATCAATTGCATCAAAACTAAACTTTTCAGAGCTTTAATTTTTAAATGGATATATCTACTAACACTGGCTCATTTTAATCAACTAAAAACTCAAGAGTTTTCAATTATTAAACACTTGACTGACAGTGTGGCTGCTATCACTTAAAGAAATAACCTGATTAAACTGTAGAATCTGCTGGGTATCTATGGGAGGGGGCATCTCTATACTGTCATCCAGGGGAACAATCTCCAGGGAGTTGACCAGAGTAGAGGAATGAATCTCGAGCTCATCCTCCTGTACAGGGAGCTGAATGGCTGACAGGTCCATCTAAAAACCAACGGAAAGATTGAGAAAATGCCCAGGAAAGCATAGTATAAACATGTTAAACAGTACCAGATACTCAACATATTTAGCTCTTTAGAAACTTTTTACTTTCATGATAAAATTTGAACTAAGAAAACTCTTATATCAAAAGCCTCCCTGAATAAGCCTAAAATTGGTGTAAGTTTAATAGCTGGAGGGCAATTTAGCTGCAGCAAAGTTTAATATGAAATTTACCATACATTGAATTATGTAGGCATTGACTCCAGAAAAGTTTAAATGTAACATTTTACCTGACCTTTGTTTAATCATATTGTAGTAGGCAGAGTTAAGACATTTATACTGCTCCTAACTTGAATGAGAGAGAGAGAATAAGAAAGATAGACAGAGTTAAATAATTACAGTGGAATCATTAAAATTCCTGGTGGCTCAATTTTTGTGGTATTCGTGGGAAGCCCTCCCCACGAATTTAAATTCTCAACAGAAACAAATTTATAAAGAGTTATCTTTGTTACTGCAACTTTAACTGACGCATCCACGAAATTACATCCCCGCGAATGAACAAAATAGTCAAAGTCCACGAAAATTGGCCCCCACGAATTTAACTGATTCCACAGTTGTTATAAACTGGCAATTAAATACTATATCATATCCTACATGTATTGATGCATCTATTAATTGTTCTCAAGTAAGATTGACTTTGGTCTTTGACAACAATGTCCCCATATATAATGTAAAACTTGAAATATATAAAAAAAAAACTTGAAAGTATACTATGTGCCAAGTTTGGTTGAAATTGCCCAGTGGTTCTGGAGAAGAAAATGAAAATGTGAAAAGTTTACAATGACAAAGACTAAAACGACAGACAACAAACTAATTTTGATCGTTTGGCTCAGGTGAGCTAAAAAATTGAAATTAACTTCTTCTTTTTTTAAAAACCCTGACCTTAAGCTGCTCCTTTCTAGAACAGTTTGGGGTGCTTGTAAGTTGTCTTAACAGTTGTCCTGGTCTTGAACCCTAAAAAATATAATAACATAGGTATTATTCTTAATATAAGTATATATTTTTGTTTTTGACAAGAATATTCATTTTTTCACAATCTAATTAATCTGTATAATCATAGTAATTAAAAGTCTTACTGTTATTTGGAATGGTGAACTCAACATGTGATCTTTCTTCTGTTTTGCTCCTGATAACTCTGTGTAAATTATAATACAATCCACACATTATTGGCCAGCCACATTGCTTACCCATGGAACAGTATTAAAGTGAGATCTTGTATCCCTTTCTGAACATTTCATATCAATCTTGGCAAAAGGAGGGACCGCACAGGGAAGGAAGAAGGTGGAACACAGTGTGATAAAAATGAACACCCACTAATTTAATATATGCATATTGAGATACCAGTACTTGCATAGTTATATCACAAATCTTGAGAAATAGCTAAGATCTTTGAAGATGTTTTTTATTTGATTCTATGCTGATTTTAGTGTTCCTCCTTGACCCTATTGTTAGTCCTGGGAAGTACATGAATATACACTACATAAAGAGCCCCACAATTGGTTCTGTGGTAGTGGTTTGAAGAATTTAAAATCTACACTGTACATATAAGAGCTTTGTTGTAAATACATGTATTTTCATTTCTGTTGCATTAGTGTTATGAAAAAAGAGATTTTTAAGACACACACACACACCCATGTCAAAGTGGAAGGCAGTTTTTAAGCAGTTCCTTAGCAGTATTAGTTTTGCTATCTAAGCAGTTTTTAGCAGTTCCTTAGCCTTCCATTACTTTCCTTAGCAATTGGATTCCCCTATATGTCTCATAATGAACATAAGCAGTTCCAGGCAGTAATTTTAAGCCTTCCAGTTATCTTGCAGTTTTAAGGCAGTTATTTTGGCCTAAAAATTTAAACGAGTTGATGTAAACTGGTAAAAACCGTTTGAAACTGCCAGAAACTGCTTGCTCATTTCCTAATATGGTTTTCATAAATGAATATGCATGAAATATATTCAAGATGAAAACTGCTAGGAACTGCTGATATCATCTATAGGTTTTATGAATAAGTTTTTAACATTTTCAAGAAGACATACATGTACAATATTGTACCATTTAAGCCAACTTGAATCTACACTGCATGTTGATACTGCATTTAGCTAGCTTTTAGCATAAGTAAATATAAATATATATTGTAAAACTTCAAATTACAATCATGACCTTATAAGCTGCACACACACTTTCTTCCTATATTTCATTATCTACCCTTTGAAAATTAGGGTTTGACCTTTGTCAATTAAGATCATTTTTACATATAAAGGATATTTTAATTTGTGTTCATGCAGTTTTGTTGAAATTGGCCCAGTGGTCCTATAGAGTAAGCTGAAAATGATTTAACATAATAAAGCTGCAATAACTATGAGAGATGTTTGGAAAAAATGATATACATGCAAGAGGGGGGGGGGGGGGGTATGAAGATTAAGTGTCAGAGCTAAAAATTATAGAATCTGCAACAAAATAACTGTGACAAATCTCTAGTTCTGTGTCAGTGACCTACTTGGAATGAGGGAGACATCAGGGGTTTTCTCCACAAGGTCTGTCTGGGTGAGGTACAGAGCTGTAGAAGTTAAGGGCAGGTTTTCTTTATCTTTTTTCTTCACAGGTGCACTGAGAGAAGTTCATGGCAATTAAACAAAATACATGATATACTTTTTTCTTACTATTTGACAACATCATTAGTACATAGCAGGAGCAAAATTAATTTGAAATGATATATTGATACATAATACGATGTGCAGACAAATTTCTTTAAATGAGGCAATTTTGAAAGATACAAACCTATTCTTCTTTGATGTCTTCTTAGGAGGAGTAATTTCTGTCTTTCTTTGCATTTCTGTCCAAAGGTAATCTCAAGTCATGAAAGTTCAGAAACATTTTATTTATGCTGCTATTCAGTTTTTAGTAGATGATATTGTTTCACTACAGTACTTGCATATGCTTGATATGCTAGCAGTTTATGTAACTGTCATAAATAATTATAAAGAAAATGAAGTTAAAGAATAAACAAGCGTATAATATAATTGTTTTAGTTAGCTTTCTGGAATAAAAATCTCAACCACATCACTTTTCTAAAACAGAAACTTGTTTCAACATTTTCAATAATGTTGACCAAATAATCTTAAATAATGGTTACAATTTGCATCACATATTGATCATTAATGAAAGCTTATACCTTCCCGTTGTAACATTGTCTTTTTTTCATTTTCTTTGTCTTCATCTTCAATTACTAGAAACAACAAAATAATACATGTATGAGGCAACTGATGTACAAGATTTTACAGCTGCTCATGATTTTTGTGTAAAAAGAGGTTTATTGTGTCTGAAATAAAAATAATATCTACTATCAATACCTTCAAAATAATCCTTCTGACTTCCAATGTTCATCTTTGGCATCAAAAAATCCATTCTTTCTTCCCCTAAAACAAAATAAATATATGACAAGAATAAACAATCAATTAAAGTTGGAAAACAAAGCCATAATGCACCGAGATAAAGCCATAATGCACCGAGATCTTTCAAATGAAAATAAATAAAATCACATACATGTCATTTGTCTATCTTTCCTCAGTGTTTCTATGTTCAAATAACATTTTTTCACATTTAGCTTCTCCATTTGAGTCTTCTTTACTGTTGAACTGTTTTTGATGTTGCATGTTTGCATCTGCAGCAAAGATAAATTCTATGAAGGCAAAGTGATACAGGAAGAAAACAGATATTTACAATGATTTCCATTTGCAAGAAAAAATAAACATATCAAATTTTTATGGCTAAATTGTTAAAACTTCCCCTCAAATGTCATGTTAAACAACAATAAATTAGGCTTACCTCTTTCCCTTTTTGTTTCTTAAGTGAATTCATTTTCATTTCTTTTTTCCGAATTTCAAAATGTAAAAAAAAAATGTCCTTCAGGTTGACTTTAATTTACACATGCATCTAATAGCACTGAATTGTGTTGCAATTATTCTACTTGCTACAGTCTACAAGCATACAGTAATGAAAACATCACTAGCAAGCAAGGCTATCGTGTAGCAATGAATCTCGTCTGATTCTGGAATTTAGACGTAGCCTTTCCGGTGAATAAAACGATGTATTTTATTGGTCAAAATGAAACTACGTCAGAATACAATCTGTAAAACTTGTTTTGGCGGGTTGGATTTGTAAACAATGCTACAGAGAAGTATTGTTTTTTCATCAGCGTTTATCGTTCTTTACTGTATATATACGTTTTCGTTTGAAGAAATAACCGCCCTTTTCCTTCCAATTGGCGTATTCTACGCGTTTGTTTTGTCTGGGTTATTTTTGATCATCTTATTACTTGGGGAATTCTGATTCATTAAAAAGAGGTGAGCAAATAAGAATATTTTTTTCAAAAGAAGAATGACGTCTAGAAATTTATTGAAAGTTAAAACCACATAGATTTACTGATGCTGTAGTTTAACACCGACGGCCCTACCATATATGTGGACTCGTAATAATAATCATTATAGAGAATATTTTTTTTTATATGTTTGATTTTTCAATTATTTGGACTTCATTACAGATAAATAAATTTTGTAGAATGAATTCAAACTCTCCAGCACAGTTTGTTCCAAGTACACCGAGGTTCAGATGTACTACGGACGCTGGACACACCTATTCAACGCCCGTAGCTGTTGTTCCAAACATGCGACTGTCTTTAGAACGTACAATAGGTGAGATAACCGAGGTTGTTCCGATGACCACAGAACATTAATGTTATCCGATCCAGTTATCGTTTTGTTTTTATTTACTACCAGACTCCGGCGATGCCGCGGTTCCAAGAACCCCTGTTGCCGATCCAGCACCCACAAGAACTCCTCATTCATTTAGATTCAGCGCAGTCCTCCACACACCTGTCTCTCACTATAATACGGACAAATGTACGTTACGTTACGGTATTAACTTCAATATGTTTTGCTTGATTGAACTTGAATAGAAAATTGAACAAGGATTTTAAATTGTAGATGATAACTTGCCTGAACAGGAAGTTCCTTCTACTCCTAAGAGAAGCCAGACCCCAGTTTTCTCCACCCCATCCTTGCCCCATACAACCATTTCCAACGTAAGGATAGCAGCGCGTCTCCACATCCAAAGACGCCAACCCAGGCGCTTACTGCCTCCTACACAGGATCAAGACCAACACACCCTCAATTTGTTTAGCGGAGACAAGATTTTCTTCTAATTATTGACAGATTATAGAGATCGAATAAGCCTTCTTTTGTCATTCAGAAAGATCTATCATATTATAGAATGAACTAGTTTTGAATAAATCTGGCCTAAATAATATTATCAGATGTTTCATGTATTGATAAAATCTTCATCTTTTTGTTGTCAAATTGACTATGATCTTTAAGAGTGAGTCTGATTCCGGTATGGTTCCATTATTTACGTGTATGTAAGCATATATCGGCTACTTGTTATTTTGTTATGTTTTTTTAAGTTTTGTATATGTAGACAAAGTGTCATTAACACGAGCTGACATGCTTTTGTACTTGGGGATAATTTTCTTTAGACCCAACAGCTGTCCTGATTTCAATAAAAATTAAGTTGAATTAATGATGATTTTCCAAGAATTTTTTTTAAAATGTTATTAGTGCACATACATGTATCAACGATAATTATTCATGAATCACATGCATTAATTTTTTAATTTCCGCTTTTCCCCGTATTTGGTTTATCTTTTCCTCTTACATCTTAACTCTCTCCATACCAGGAGACACATAAAGCTTGGACATTGTCTTTCCATTGATGCCGGTCTGGGGCTGCACGGCGTGTCGCTTTCCAGAAGCTCCAGCCTGCATTGTTCCGATTTACATCCACCATCTGTCATAATGTTGTTTTTGGTCGGCCCCTCTTCCTTCTCCTCTCAGGCGTCTCCTGAGTACGTTTTCTCTTGGGTACGTTTTCTCCAACATTCCACCCGAGTGCCACAGCACAGTCAACTGTTGAATCCTTTCTTAGAATGTGACCGATCCAGTTCCATCTCCTTTGTCTCACCTCTTAACGGATGTTTTCTGCCATCTCTAGAACTGTCTTGTTCGGGGCATGTTGCTGCCATCTGATCTTGAGAATTTTATTTCGTTAATATCGTTTAATTTTGTAATTTAACATACATTTGAAATTGATTAATTTCTTATCTTTTCATTTATTTTATCATAATAAGAACCTTGTCATTTGTTACGTATGTTCATACACATTGTTAGGGGTTTCTGAAACTTACAGGATCTTATTTACACCTTTTAATCGGATCCCTAACTTTACAGGATCTTATTGCACATTGTCAACTTACAGGATAACTTACAGGATATTACAAACACCGTGTCCAACGGATACCCAAATTTGCAGTTCATTAAGTTTACAGGTCCACATATATATGCTGTGACATCAGTTACCAAAGTTGTCAGGTTCATATATACATGTAAACATTGGGCGATCGATTACCGAAATTTACAGGTTTATTGTGCGTGCGGCTAATTAACTAAGTTTACAGGTTCACATATATACATTGTGTCCTCTTTCATATCAATTTGTTAAATCTATACATATCTTAAGGTTTAATAACACACCTACAATTAAAAGGTCACTCAAATTAACAGTAAATTATTTGATTATGAAAGATATAATGATAAATAAACTCTACATATGTCAAATAAGCGAAAAATTTGCAGTTTAGGGATAAAAAAAATGAATATCTAAAAAATTCAATTCAGTAAGTAACAACAAAAACCCGTTGGAATCGAACTCAGGACATACGGATCACAAGACCACTTGGCTATGCATGGAGTAGGTTACACGTTGCCATCGATAAAATGTCGTTAATTTCGATCAGTGGTCAGTCACTTTATGATGATGTGTTATTCCACCTAAAGGTTCAAATGAACACTATATATGTGTTCGGTTACCCTAGTTTTGAACATGCAATAAATCGGTTCCCAAAATGACAGGATTATTATTAATTTTAAAAAAAGGGAAAGAATGAAAATGCATTTTATGGTGGTTCATGAAGGTAACACGCCGAGTCGGCATTTTTTCTACAGTCATTGCTACCTTCAGAACTCGTCTAAATCACAGAAAAAATACATTTCACTGGTTATATTTGTATATAGCTTCTCTGAATTTCTCGTCAATTGACCATTAAAGTACATGTAAGTAACTTTTGTATCGTTACTGTTGACCCGTTATTTATTTATATATCATAAATCTCGATACAGGAAAATGAAAGAATTAATGAATGAGTAAATTAAATGTAAAGTCAGTGTCAGGTTGACTAACTTTTCGAGTTTCAATCCGATATTACAAAGGTGGATAAATTTGGGGGTGCGTCGGCTTTTCTTCAAAATGCCCCTTCCCCCACCTCATCCCCTCCCCCCAAAAATAGGAGAAATTCAATTCTCAAAATCTGAAATTGTCATTTCATAAACTTTATTTTAAAAAAAAAATGATGTTTCGTAAAAATAATCAAATGCCGGGAAAATGTATTCTCTCCGGGACACCTTCACCAATTTATCTTCAAGTTTTCCCGCAATTTTCATTCGAAGTAGGACTTGCACGTTGGACAAGTTGTACGAAACCTATCCTTTGCTGCTGAAAAATTAGTTTTTGAAGTGATGTCTGGTAACATTATTATCAATAGCGAGTTGTCCACAAGACGTTGCAACAAATGCCGAAATCATGGCCGTTTGGTGACGCTGAAAGGCCATAAACCTTTCTGTCAGTTCAAGAATTGCTCCTGTAAAGCGTGCACTCAGTTGGAGATGAAGAAACTTTCTACTGCACTTCGTAGAAAAGAGAAAATAGCCAGGGACAGTAAAATTGGTTATATCTAAATAGCAGTTTTTATCTGATATTTGAATCATTTTTTAAAATCCTATAACACTCTTTTGCCCATTTTTTAACAATTAATTTATTCAATTTTCAAACTGTAATGATTCACCAAACATATTTGTACACAACCATGTTATTATATATGTTATAAAAGCAATGTTTCGTCAAAAATTAATAAATTCATAGATTTAAATAAGATTTGTTTGCTTTAATGCATGGCAAAGGATTAAATCCTTTTCATCACATCTAATAGGTTGACATTGCTGTATAGTTTTCCTTGCATGATTTTAGATCCACTGTTTGACACTTTCTGCCAGCCACCTGTGGGTCCTTGCCTTGTCAGATACCAGCCCTACAAAGCCATGAGAATTCCGTGCAACAACCCATCGTCAGGTTCCATGGTAGAGTCATGCATGGTCAGATACCAGCCCCATAGAGCACCAATCAAGAGCCAGTGTTACAGCCCGCCTGATACTCTGGTAGAGCCCTCAATTACCCTGAGTCTTCCTAGTCTCCATGCAGCTTCCAATTCTAAGACATCCAGCACCTCATGTAAGAGGGTTGTTTTATGAATACATATTAATAAAGTGCCAAACAAATAAATGTAGAAAAGGGTATTTTAATTGCTGTAAATTCAGGTCAATTTTCAGCATAAAAATTGCATCAGGAATATTTTGCTACTTTGAGTTAGGCAAGCTAGCTCAACAATTAAGTGTTTTGGGTGCACAGCATTTGCCATAAGTGAAACACTCACCAAAAAACATAGTTCTCTGAAGTGTTGAATTTCAGAAGATTCAAAAGAATTGTCAACTCAATATATGACACCTCTTGTATGAAAAGGAATATCTTTATATTACAGATAAGACTGAAATGAGGAGGTATAGCAATATCACAAAGAGCATAATGCCCACATCAAAAACAACCATGGACACCAGTGCTGCAGAACCAAGCATTGAGGTGTTAAAACAAAATCTACTGGTATCAACAAACAATGTGATCCAACAAGTACCCAGAACATATTGGATCAACCAGTCTACCAACACTCACCATGCTATACAGCCACCTAGAGGGAGTCAGGCAGCTGGAATATCTCATCCCTGTTTCTCGGTTTCTTCAAGCTTCCATCGTGCACCTGCTTGTTCTGTCCAATCCATGCCATGGCTCTGTGAGCCCACGTACACGACCCTGAAGCCAGTATCACACGTAGGTCTGAGTTATTCAGCAGATGGAGCCTTTTGGATGCAACAGGAGCAAGGATCACAGTCTAGGGAGGCGGGGGCTATGTATCGCGACACAAATTAAAGATGAACACAGTTAATGAAATCTGAAGGAATTACATTTAGTTTGTTATGTAATATGGTTTTCACTTTTGTTGTAAACATATATTTCTGCTTATTTGGATCTCTCTATTGAGCAATTATATAATTGAAACCTTTAAATGTACTTTATCATGCATGCTAACCAAACTTTCCTTGTAATGAACAAAGAGAAGTTAGGGGACCTAGCAGCTACTGAGGCTAAACAGAGGGATCATGCCAAAGTTAGGCCTGAAGACTGCAATGGGTCATTGTACTATGTGCTCCAAACTTTATACCGGTCATATCTTTTAAAGTTGAAGATATACCAGATATATGGCCTTTTCTTGGCTCATAAAATGTCAAATTAAATTGAATTTGTTTATCTTGATCATTTCATTATTTCAAATAAAATGAATGTTTTAACAGGAACGTGTTAACAAGTACTTTCTATTTAATTGGAGTAATTCTATGAACAAATGCTACTGTGTTTCCACTCAGTGTGGTTCACTTTTGTGGATTTTTGTACAATAGAAGGATTACAGGTGTTTTAGTCCTAAAAGAATTAAAACAAATGTCAATCAGTATTACTTACACAGTTGTATTCTGCTTCTGGAGTATCGTCTCAAACTAAGATTTTTCATCATTAACCATGACACCAAAGTGGAAGTAAAGTTATTATTACATGAAGAAAGCAAACAATGCTTTTGATCAATTTCATTCATGGCAAAGATTAAATCACATCTCTGAATTATTTGTATTTTAATGAAGAAAACATTTCATCAAAATAAAGTGTTCAATAAATACAACCATAAAGAGGACGGAGTCAACATGTTCCAAGTTGCTAATATTACAGTACAGAATAAAACCTTCAGGTTGACTGGATCATATTTTTGTCCATCCTGGCCCTCTGGGTCAGGTTACTGGGCTTGTCCCCACTGGGTGGGCGGGGTGTGGATGCCACACTCTCACTGCCTATAGACATGATCTCTATGCTGTCGCTGACATTGGCAGCATTGAAACTGTTTTTTATGGTCAGCACAGAACTGTTGCGACTGCTGCTACTTGATGGTCGCTCATTATTCCATTGAGCTATTAGACTCCCAGATCGGTTTATTTCTGGTAACACAGGTATTTGAGAGTTCCTTGAGTTACTTCGCTCTGTGTCTGTAACACTAGTAAACACCTCACTATTATGAACATTTCTATCCCTTTCATTTTGTTCACTGATTTCAGTTTTTTCTTGGGAAATCAACTTCCATGTTTCAGCTGAGATAGAAGTAGGTCTTGACTCGATATCTGAAGAAAAAAAACAATCACAAATATTTTCAATTTTCTTTTCGCATTATAAAATCTAGGGATAATGTCCCTCAAAAAAGAATTCCATTTAGAATTGATATTCTAAACTTCTAATATCTACCCACCCCCCTTCCCTTTTTATTCGACCCCACCCTTCCTTTTCCTGAACACTCACCACTTTCTTCCTCTTCCTCCTTCTCCTCCTCCTCCCTCAGGGTGGACAGTCGGCTCCGGAGGGGGAAGTGGGCGTCGGCCAGCAGTTTCTGGAGTTCCTCTTCAGACAGCTTGGGGGGATTCTCCATCAGAATTTCTCGTGCAGACCTGTGACTTCTGAAATACAGTTACACATAGGAGTCATGAAATTTTTAAAACTTTATTTATCAAGTTTTGTTCTTCTTGCATATATCTTTAATGATAATTTACAGTTATTCTTGTCTTGACTGGCTAAGCAATTTATTATCATGAACTTAACTGCCAGGTAGGTCACAATGTCAATCTTACACTTGATGTTTTTGTATCTTTTGTGATATTTTTTTATTTAGAAGCAGAATTTGTCTATGTGGTTAAGAAAGCATAAACTGTATGCTTGATATAAATTTGGTACATGTACAGGTAACTCTCGATAGCTCGAAGTCCATGGGACCGAGGATAAACTTCGAGGTTTCAAGAATTTGAGTTTTCAGGAGTTCGAAATTTTCCGGGTTGACCGACGGGTTTTAAAATTAATCTTACCGGATGTTATGTTTTAGCCATTTATCATGTTTATTTAGTGCCAACCTTACGCACGTGCTTAAACAACGTTTTCTTTTCAGTCATTCTAATGACCATGATGCTGTTTAGCATAATTTTTACAGTTTTATAATTCTAAAATTTGACAATGGCTTAATATTATCGTTTCGTCTCAATTAATTTCTCAATTCATTGGGTCTCCAAATGATCGTAAAACGGTTGGTGTTAATTATAGATTGGGTATTGGTATAGTCAATCATCAAACAATTATCACCTTGCAGGACAAGTGTCGCATGAATAAACAACCTCTGACACGGGTCCCGCGTCTAACGCCTGGGGCCATTTAAATGACCAAGTAGGTGTTAATTAGGTATAGCTCTTTGATATACACGGCGACTTCGAGGTATCGAGAGTAAGAAACTATAGTTTATGAACAACGGGACTGCAGTTTGACTTCAAGAAATCAAGAGTAAATTTGCTTAGTTATATAGGGGAAAAAATCGGGACCCTAGACTCACTTCGAGCGATCGAGAACTTCGAGCGATCGAAGTTCGAGCCATCGAGAGTTACCTGTAGATCTCAAATTCATTCCTTAAAGAATTTTGAAAATTTTGTCTGTTGCGTATTGAGTATATGTTGGATTTTTGTTAATACCTAGATATTTCTGTGTAAACTAGCTATTACCTTGGAGTTATGTCCTCTGATGGCAGATACATGGAATCTGCATCAGACTCGGGCATGGATGCTTGAGATGAAGCAGCTGATCTTTGTGTATCTCGTGATTCCATATCTCGTTGAGATACTCTTGAATCCATTCCCATGATAGTTGAACGAGACAGAGATCTGGCACAATGATCTAACAGATCATTCAGCTGATCCTCTGATAAAGTATCCGGAGTCTCTATCTGTCAGAGGAGAATTATTTGATAAAGTATCTGTAGTGTCTATTTTTCAGAAGAGAATTTGAATAATTTGATTTGGTATCTGGAGCCTATCTGTCAGTTGAAAAGTATCTAGTAAGGTACAGAGATTCTGTTTCTGTCAAGAGAATATGAATACCGAATAATTTATATGTCTGGGGTCTCTGAGAGTAGAAAGTGGTATATAATAGAGAATCAACTTAAAGTTTTTATCTCATAATCTGTAAGTAGAGAATAAATTAGAGGCTTATTAGTAAACACACCAAAGATTTCTAATTTTGGGGGGGGGGAAGAGAAAACGAGATGTGCCCCCTCCCTTGGAAACATCTGCGTAGAAAATGAACGGAAACTACAAATAATTGGAATTTTTCTATGTCCAGGGGGCATAACTCTGTCGAAAATTGCTCGATTGTACCCAAAACTTAACTTCACCTTATTATTATAAGATAAACCTGTATATTAAATTTCATTTCAAAAATCAGCCTCTGCGAAGAAAATGAACGGAAACTGCAAATAATTCGAATTTTTTGAACCTGACCTAGATACTATTATGATTAACCTGTATACTAAATTTCATTTCAATATGTTCAGCCTCTGCAAAAAAAATGAATTGAAACTGTTGGTGGACCGACCGACCGACAGCAGCAAAGCAATATGCCCTCCCTTCTTTGAAGGGGGGCATAAAATATGATTTATGAATTAAAAATACATTGTATAAAAATATTTCTCATTTGGCTTCTACTAACTAAACTCAAAGAGTACACTTAGACATGTGATAGTTGGATTAAAGTGAAACTGGTGAGCATGCACAACTATTTACCTCGATCTCCTCGGGGTTGTGGAGTTTGGCGAGTTCATCCTCTATTCTCTGAAGACGAGATTTTATCTCCCTTTGTTCCTTGTTCTCCAGTAAAGCTCGCTCCCCAAAGTGTTCAAAACTGGAGTTCTTAAACCCCACTGGTGTGAAAAGTTTTTTATGGTGCTAGTGTGTGAACAAAACAGAACCTTATATAATGAAAATCAAGTAATTGTAACCATGTTTATAAATAAAATTGCATGCAAATAACAATACATGTGTATAAATGTGCTATAGATTTCCATCAAATCTATCATATTAGATTTGTTTATATAGATGTAAAAGTAAATTTGATGTACATATTGACCGTATACAGTGGCAATATAAAATATACACTGAAGACAACATGAAGTAAAGCAATTATCATTTTATCTCTGACTCTGTCCATGCTTTCTTGTGCATACAACATGCTATTTTGTATGAAATGTAAACTGACCATTTGTGAAGGACGAGCTGACACTTCCTCAAATTCCTCAGGAGGCAACAGTTCCTTCAGTCGACTGTCAATTCCATCCAGCACCCTCATTTCATCTGGGTCCGGACAGAATCCCTCCCCAGGGCGAAGAGCCACCTGGTAACAACTTTCAGCCCCATCCTGTCATACCAGATTGATATGCACTAGTATACATCTCAAAGAAAATATTATTCATATTATGCTTTATTATGCTTTATCATCAAACCTAAGGTATTTCTCTTCGTACCTCATCTTCTAATACATCTGGAAGCTCATCCAGATCCTTTAACAAGCCTTCCACCCTAACTTTCTCTTCATCTGTCATTGCTATCTCACTACCAGCATCTTTTGCTAACTAAAAAATTAAAAACAAAGAAGAGATGTATTTAACAGTAATTAGTTAATGTAACTGAAATCTTGCAATTTAACATACGGTACTTGTTGAAACTCAGATTCATAACACTAAAATCATAGTTGAAATAGCTGTTAATTTGCATACTTCTTTGTTCCGCTTAATGAAATTTTTCCTTCGACGTTTTCTTTTCCTAGAATCAGCTGACATCTCACTACCAAACTCAGAGTTTGTGTCTTGCTGACTCTGACTATTCTGACTGGTTTGTCCATCTAAAATCACAAACGCTCAGAATTAAATAGAAGACAATACTACAAAGTTTGATAAACTGAACAATGAAGATAAAAATTTCCCTTATTAGGTTTATCATATCTTTATTTTAATGTGTTTTGATTTGAAACCTGATCTCTGGGTGGTATTCTTTTGTTGCTGGTCTTTACGAAGTCCTGGATAATCGGCTTCATTTATTTCAGTAGTGAACACATCTGGTCCTGGACTCTCACTAATCCTTACTCCTACAAAAAAGTTTAAACATTGGTACATGTTCTTTTGAAAACTGAAATGGGGGAATGTCTCTTCATAGGATATCTCTGTTTTGCAGGGTTGTCTCTAAGACCCGGGAGGCGGGGAATTCCCCCGCCTATAACGCCTTAATTACCCGGCTATTATTGTATTTCAAATACAATGTAGATATAAGGAAGACCCCAAACCACCTGCTACTTTTTCATTTCCTCCTTCTACTTCAATTTTAAGAGACAACCCTGGTTTTGGTTCATTCATTAGCATACCTTCATTGTGTCTTGCAGGTAATGTCAATGCCAGATATTTGTCGGTGTTGTTCTTTTCTTCTCTATTCTCTTCCTTTCCATCTGTTTTCATGCCTTCTATTTCCTCTTTAATCCTGATGGTAAATAAAATATTGAATGCTTCTGAATATATAACTTACAGCTTTTACACTCCAAATGGTCAATGAATGGCATGCTGTCCAATAAGATTTCCGTATAAATCAAATTTCCTTTACCTGCGTTCTAACAGCAGTCTATCTCTCTTAACTTCCTTTTCTTTCTTGATCTTTTTGGCCAAGATTCTATCTAGTTTACGCATCTTTAAGAAGGCCTCTTTTAACTTGGGTTCCATGTTTTCTAGCCCCTCCTCGTCTTTACTTGTGTCCCTTGCCCGGGCCCCAGGAATCTGTCCCTGCTCTAGGGCCTCCATTCCCTCCCTGTACACCTCTAGTTCAGACTTCATTTCACTTCTCATCTGTTTGCTGATCTCGGCTTTGATCTCCTTCATAATTTCATTCTCTTCTTCACTATCAACATCAATTCCATCCTCTGCAAAGGGAGGATCAAGCAAATCAGAATTTATATTCAATTTAACTGTAGAATATTTATATCATTTAACTGAATATAAGCTTCATAAGTTTTAAATGAAGATTGATCCAATTCAATTGATGTGTACATGTATAGGTGACTTTATTCACTTACAAAGTAACAAAAGCCATTTCCCTACTTCCACATTAACAAAAGCTATTTCCCTTTGTTGGGTTAATCTGAATCAATCAAAAAGTACTATACCATATTCCCTGTATAGCATATACCGGTACCTCTGTCAACTATACAGTTTAGTGAGTTTATAGCAAGTTTTAGACAGGGTGAAACCTTTTGCAAGTATAAATGGGTTGAAAAAATATAAGGCCAAAATAATAATGTGTACATTAAGTATGCCACAAAACTGTTAAAAATATTTACAGATATACCTGTAAGTTACTAAGGATATTGTGTGGGAAAATCATGGTAACACTGACAAAGGAGAGACTTTCAATAATAAGAAAGTCTTTATACCAGTAATTGATCAGATCATCAAACAATATATCATAACACCATTTGTGGGTTTTTTTCAAAGTTAATATTTTTCAAAATTTCATCTTTGTATTCATTTTTTTTATTGTGAGAATCTTAGTCTTCATTTAATTCAAAGCCTCTTACATATGATCTATGAGCATTTCATAGGAAATCCAACCAAAGAGCCATCTATTTATGAATTAACACAAACTTTTCAGTGCCAACACTATACAAACTGACCATAAGGCAGCAGAGCCCCACTGATCTCTGGTGGTTTTTGTGGTGGGGGTTGGGGTATAAATTTGGTCACTACAGGTTTCTTTTCATTGGAGGCCTGCATGTCATGCGTCAGCTTCATGAGCTCTTCCTCTTCTTCGTTGGCACTTGGCCATTCCTCCTCTGAAAACTGGTTCTCATCAGAAGAATCCGAATCACTCATGTCTGCAAGGTCCTCCAAATCCAAATGCAAATCCAGATTCTAAAAAGCAAAACAACTTACAAATTGAATTGAGCCCTATTATACTACATGTATATACCATACATACTTTATATACAATACAATGGCGTATATATGTGAAATATTGGTATTTGATTTGAAAATTTATCAATTTATTTTGTTTATATTAATTCCATATAGGTGATTCAAAGGAATATGTAGATAGAAATGGGTCTTCTGTGTACTGTACAGGCTATGAAAGAATGAGATCAATTAAGGCAAAAAATTTTTTATTAAATTATTTATTTAATGTTTGCTACTTTCATTAACTACCATTTAAATCATTATTTAAGTAACTAGTAAAAAAAAGTAAATTGCAGAATATCTATTGAATAATAAAAAAAAAACTTACTCCAAAACTCTCCCTGCCTGCAAGGATCCCATTGTTCTCTTGGATTTTCCTTGGATCCATGATACCAGGTAATTAAAACATATCACTTTCTCAGGACATAGGACATGTTCTGTTAAAAAAAAACCCCATCAAAACTTTGTCAATAAGTAAACAATAAATTTATGATAAAGAATTAAGTTTCTCAAAATCAAGCATTATAATGAAATACATCTTCTTCATAGATTTCAATAGCACTTCTTTCACAGGTATGTTTTGTCTAAATGTGCTGCATAAATATCTTGAGTCAGACTATAGAGATTATGGAACTGAATCCTGGTCTGGTCCATCATTTATATCATTCCCATCAGATGATCCTGTTATATTTCTGATAAAAATGTGCAAGATATATGCAAACATTTGTAAACTTTAAGATAATTGACCTTATCAAATAAAGTCTATAAACTAATGAGAAAAGTCTCATGAAAACTTAACAGCACTTATAATTTTACAAATCCGTTTAATAATTCTAAAACAACCCGAATTTCCTTAAACATGACTCGTGAAGTATCTATTGCTTAAAAGATTGAAAAACTCGTTACACACACCGCCGAATGCCTAATAAAGAAAGTGTTTGATTTATCATCTCATATTTATTAATATACACTTTACCTTAACATTTTGGCGATTAGTTGATATAATTTCCATGGAGATCAGATGCTTTCTTCAGTATGAACCATAGTATTGTCTCAGCGACTTTAAATACGACTGTGTTTCATTGTGCATTACATATTGTATTACTTCTTAAAAAGAAGCGCTCAATGGGACGATTTAACTTGTGTAAAAGAACACAATCCGTTAAAAATTTAAGTACCAACAAAAACTTGTCATCAGGAATTTTTCTATATCCGGTTCATTGAATATCGAGCCCGACTAGAATTGATACCTTACTCATCAGCTGATCAGATTTATGGCTTAAATATACTAGTAGTCTTTCAAATTCCTTTAATACACGTAAATGTAAAAAGTTTGGATGCAGATATACGATATCGAACAATCAATATAAAACCCATTTCTCACAGCTGTAAGCATGGTAAGATGACCCAGACAATCTTCCATACATAATGCTGTTCCTTTTTTTTTTCCGGTGTCATAACGTATGGCGGTAAGTTGCAGTTTCCATTTTCATCTACACTCAGCTGTCAGTGATTTCATCATGAAAGTTCAGAGATGTGAGTCAATATTTAAGTATAGCATGAGGATATGTCAATCATTTTCAGACTCAGTATATCACCAGCGATTATGCCTTTTTAATTTCATATTGTACAGTTGTAGTCCTGACTAGAGGTGGAGGGGTCCCGGGTTCGATTCTAGCCATATGATGTTTGCATTCCATTTATATGCTCATTCCTCCTTTCCTATTACATTTGCTGTCGTGACTTGTCCCTGGAACTGACAGGTTAACAATTGCCAGGGGAAGAACCTGGGGTAATCTTTCAGGGCGAAACTCATTGAAGAAGGGAGGAATGTATAGTAGTTTAGGCAATATGGACCATGGATATTAGCCTGGGTAGCTCAGTGGTAGAGCTCCTGACTAGAGTTGCAGAGTAACGGCTCCGGGTTTCATTTATGGTTTGCATATTATTTATATGCTCATACGCGTACCTCCTTTCCTATATTACAATATGTTAACAGGTAGAGATACTAATATCGGGACTTTCTTTTTCAGTCCAGCAGACCAGATATCATAGACTTAAATCCACATACATGTATTTATTTTACTCTAGTTTAATTTCATTGTAAAGACATTTTGCTGTCTGTCAATCCATTTATAAATACCTTTGTAAGTAACTTCTTGTGAACCCAGTGCCACTGTACAAAACATTTTTGTTAAATTTTACAAATCCGCTGCATAAGAGCATTAAGTTACTTTCAACTGGAAAAATGTTTTTTTCATTAACTATCCACATATAGACTGGGCACAAACTAAAACAACACTCTCTCTCTCTCTCTCTCTCTGAATCTTCGAACACTTATTAATAATTAATATTACCGGTAGGTAGCTGCGGGTCTATAGCTCCCGGTCTGAAAAAATTCGGATGGATGACCTGGGAGCTACAGTGCCTCCCATAGTAAAAAACTGCAATTTACGGCGCACAAAAAAATGCGCTAGTTTTGGACTGATTAACCTTATTCTCACACAAAATCTGGGAAAACAGTACCATTAAAACTTTCAGGCAATTTACTACTGATATCGTCACTTAACTTGCCTCAGACTATCTCTTATACATGCTATCGGACCTCGGAAAATGAAGAATATTAATTCACGTCGAGATCTCGAGTCACCATTTTTAAATGTAAACAAACTGTACCACTTCACTTTACGGGGCTGATGATGGTGTTTAAAAGAATATCAGAGGCAAGTGAAATGACGATATCTGTAGTAAAAGGTCCAAAGAAATTTTTGGAGTCAAACATTTGTACAGAATGTGTTTTGAAATGAGATTAATCAGTCCAAAAATAGCAGAATTTTTTGTGCACTGTAAATTGCAGTTTTTTACTATGGGAGGCACTGTAGCTCCCAGGTCGTCCATTCGAATTTTTTCAGACCGGGAGCTACAGACCTACAGCTAAATATTAGGTAAACTGACTTATGTCAAGAGGCAGCAGGGCAAAATCTATGAAATGTTAATATTAATGTGAATTGGAAATATCTTATATGGATAGGACTACAAACATGTAAATTAAATCATCTAAAATTGAAATATAATTTGAACACAAGCAATTTACTGGATACTCCACTTAATCAACAATTATGCATATGTGGCTCACTACACTTTAAAATAGTTTCTCAAATCAGCAGAAGATTACTTGATTATGATAGCTGATATCATGATGCATAAGAAGTACATTTAAACAATAAAATGATTTCTTTGGTGATTCATGTGGGATATGAAGGTACATGTAGCGACTAAGCAGAAAAAATACATAACCCGCGTTAGTTACATAACCAGTCAAGGAAGCGTGTTTACCTAACAATCCTTTGATTTTAAGAATGTTCTAGTTGCATGTGTTTCTGGATAATAATTATTAATGAACATTATAATGTTCTTGTAATTATGTAAGATGGAATTTGTTTGTTCTGATATGACTGTAATAAGCTATCATGCCAATCTTGCAGGTTTTGTCAACCCATTAAGATTTAGCTTTATGCTCTCAACGTAAATGAGAACAAATTTGCAGATCAGAAATGCTTTTCTTATGAAAAGACAGTGCATTTGCTCAATATAAATTGCTAATGTACACAGAGATGTCTTCCCTGTGTGTCTATACTGATGTGTCAGTTTGAGGTCATGGTACGGTGACTCTGTCTGCACGTAGCAGGATACATCAAACGAGTTGCTGGCCAGGAATGTTGGTAGCCTCTCTAAGAGAGTGACAGAATTACTTTTACAAAGAATGATGGTTGTGTAGCACTTCCACAATAACAGACACTTTAATGTAATGTAATGTCATTACTCCTCAAAGTTTCTAAGATATTGCTAAAATAATCCAAAACATATGGGATTTTTTTTCCAGTGTGGTAAAGATCAATGGAGTGATATATCAGTGTTGTGTGGTGAATGATATTTATAGTAATAATATTATATCAGTGATGAAATAGTTTTACTTCCAATATTACTTTATTACATTAATATAAAATAAAAATGAACAATTATGTTATTCACCTAATTAGTGGAAAAATATAAAGTTCAAAAGTTAAATATTCGACAAGCACTGACATGGGCTTCAAAGTACCAAATATTATCCAGACCATGTATATCAATATGTAGATCAAGGCCTCTTCATGTATGTGAGAGAGAGAGAGAGACCCAGGGACACCTGTTGTACACACCAGTAAATATACACATGTACCGGTATCTAGATTATAGCCAAGTCTACAAACTGAAAAAGGGGCTCAACATACACCTTTTTTTTATTGTTATGTTAATTAATAGGCAGAGAGACAAGCAGCAAATTTTGTTTGTTATCTTGGGTGAATAATTCTGTAATAAAACAAGCTTACATAACAAAATTAAGTTATTACAACATCAAATACCCTCAGTCATCATATAATGTATAATTTTGGATTAATTAATGGGGAATACATGTATTTCAAATTGATACATGTTAAGAAAATTTCCTTACCGACTATGATCTACATGTAGAGTATAGCAAGCAACAGTGAACAATGCATGGCCCAATTTCAAACATTCAAATTCAATCATTTCGACTATTAATTCTGAATGCTCTGTTAATTAATAATATGATTATTAATTCTGCTGAGCTTTTGTTTATTTTGATCCTTGTAGGAATAGGCGACACCAGTTGATGATGGAACCAGAGTCATTGGCCACTTGTTTGTCACAATGAGCTCACATCATACGGTCCTGCACCATGAGCATTCTCTACCCCCCAAAGTCGAGGGAACACCCACCCCGCTGTGGGTCAAGATTGTGAGTGCCGGGGCAGGGGCTTGTATTGCAGAGATCTTCACTTTTCCCCTGGACACCACTAAAGTTAGACTACAGGTAAGCTGGACCATTCTGAAAACATGTACCGGGTATTCTATTCTGCAGGTAACAAACACAGTTCATGGGAAAAGGTAACTATCATTCTAAAGATTTCATTTAGAAATAAATAGGGGTGGGGGTGAACAGGTATAGCAATCTTCAGTAGAATAATGTGGATGATATTTTCCCCCAAACAGTTATTTATGCATTATTAAATGGAAGAATACATGGCTCTATGCTTATAACATTAGACCAGAAACTGAAAGACCCCTGCTTCAGCACATTGATGATGTGTTTTATAGGAAATGACTAATGTAGGTAGGAGCTGAGATAGCATAACTAGAGATGGACTGAAGATTCCTCCAGGGGGGACAATGACTAGTAACCTCTGAGCACCACATAAGTAAATAAGCCCTCTGAGCTGTTTGACCGGGATCTGATGTAATTTTGACCTTTCTTCATTAGGTCCAAAACAATGAGGAGGGTCGCCCCAAATACAGGGGAGTGTTTAGGACCCTTAGGATAATGTTTCAGGAGGAGGGGGCGAGAGGTTTGTACACAGGTCTGACCCCGGCCATTCATCGACAGCTTGGGTTTGCCACTGTCAAGCTCGGATGTTATGACAGCACAAAACGTTTCTACACAGAGATAAG
Source organism: Magallana angulata (assembly GCF_025612915.1). Classification (NCBI taxonomy): domain Eukaryota; kingdom Metazoa; phylum Mollusca; class Bivalvia; order Ostreida; family Ostreidae; genus Magallana; species Magallana angulata. The sequence goes on along the minus strand of NC_069113.1, from coordinate 4,560,496 downwards.
GTACAGAGGTGAGACATTATCCTCAGTAGTACATTGTATAGTCAAATATTAGCTCATCAGTTTCACAATAATAAAATATCGGGTTTGTTGACAGGTGAAGAGGAACCAACCTACTGTCCTGTGTGTATACGGATATTCGCAGGAGTTACAACAGGAGCTCTGTCCGTCAGTCTGGCACAGCCAACGGATGTTGTCAAAGTCCGCATGCAGGCTCAGTTTGGGGCAAACAAGGGGAGATACTCTGGCACTATGGACGCATACCAAACCATCTATAAAACTGAGGGAATGAAAGGACTATGGCGAGGTAATCAAAAACTAAAGAATTACTTTAATATGTTTGATTGTGGATATGAAATAAACGATATAGCAACTAGGAATATATGACTACTCTCTATTTAGGTTGTATACCCAATATGGCAAGGAATGGTATTGTAAATGTTTCGGAGGTCGTGACCTATGACATCATTAAAGAAATGATCATCAGGAAGAGGCTTCTAGAGGATGGTGTGCTTTGTCACCTTGCGTCAGCCATTGTTGCGGGATTCTGTGGAACGATTGTATCATCGCCTGTGGATGTGGTTAAAACTCGCTACATGAATTCCTCTAATTCTCAGTATGGAAACATTCTACAGTGCACTGTTTCATTGTGGAAAAAGCATGGCTTTCTTGGGTTTTACAAAGGGTAGGTATAAGGTACTCATAAAGGTCTCAGAAAGAAGTTAATGTAAACATATTACATTTGGCTGTGTATTCTATTCAGTGTTTGTGGTTGAATACAGCTTCCACTAAATCGAGTTCATCGCTGAATGCCATGCATAATTATATGTATAAGAATAGGAACATTCAGGAATGCGCTAAATCAAATCCAGGCCAACTTGTTCAAAAACTCTATTCTGCAAAGTATCGTACACAAATATAGTTGAACTTCGATATCTCGAACACGGATATCTCGAATACAATGGATATGTCGAAGTGATTTTTAAGTCCCAGCCACTTATTATCTGAGTATTTTACCCTCAATATCTCGAATACTCGGATATCTCGAAGTTTTTAAACAGTCCCATCTAGTTCGAGATAACAAAGTTTGACTGTACAGGTGTATTTACAGTGAATTGCACTTTGTTTATTTATCATTAATGAAATTTTAATGAGAACACTGCTGGCATTGTTTAGTATGTTGTTTGTAGTCTAGACTTACACTGATACACTGATGCCTTTGTCTGTATAGGTTCTTCCCCTCTCTGATGCGGCTTGGGTCCTGGAATATCCTGACTTTCATGAGCTACGAGCAAATTAAACTCCTAGTGCACCCTGATGCTCCCAAGTACCATGTAAGATAGAGCAAACAACCTCAGTCTACAGATATTAACTGTAGCTTTATGAGCACATGATGTCTCAGGTCTTGGATGCCAGGCAAATGGTAACATGGAGTTGTAGAGTGAAGTGGAAATTAGTTACCATGTCTACAAACGGAAGGAACTGTTTTGAGTTCTAGTCCACAAGATAATTCATATTTGTATTTAATGTTGCAATGCCAAAGTCATATTCTATTCATATTCTATTAAGCTTGTGTGATTTTGATGACTGCATATTATCACTATGTGATTTATCAGTTTAATGGAACTAAAATGTAGATGTTCTGAATCTGCTACCACTTGCACATTCAGAACATCATATTTATTTATTTAGATATTTTGATATCATTTATAATGAGCTCGGTTATAGCAAATTTAAGGATATAGGGAATTGATTTTGAGTCCTGAAGAGGTGAAAATTGACATCTTCTACATTGCAAATCCATTGGTTTCTAGGACTAAGGTTTATTAAATTTTCTAGTACCTCATTTTCACATTACAGTGTAATATCAGATATGTATTTGATATATAGATTTAATTTTATCAGTCTGTTTTCTTTGTTGAGATTGTAGATAAATTACAAGGGGCCCTTGGGCCTTAACAGTAACCTGTGTTTCTTGAAAAGCCAATTTTTTCTCTCTCTCCAGAACTAGGGGTCAATCTTTTTACATTATTAAAGTATAGTTTAAGATTGATTTGTTGATATTTTTTTAAATGTTATGTAATTTTAGACTGTTAAGAACAGAAAGGACAGCTTATCCTCAAACATGACAATAGACGGTACAACCTGAAACAATTGATATTAATGCATAGCTCAGAATAATATATAAATAGTGCCTGTTTGGGAGGGTAACAGTTGAAATTGACACCCCAAGAAAACCATTGTCAACCGACGCGAAGCGGAGGTTGACAATGGTTTTCGAGGGGTGTCAATTTCAACTGTTATCCTCCCAAACAGGCACTATTTATTTTGTTATACTGAATGTTTTTTTAAAAAAATTTAAGAAAATTTTACTGCTTTTATATAGGAATAACGTGAATTTTACAGCAAACCGTACGCGCATAATTTTCGCGCATGTAACATTTTTTAATGTTACCCGTTGCCAAGTGCGTTGCTAATGCTGAGGGTAATAGTATATATTATTAACTGCGTCTTAACCAATCAGATTTCAGTATTTAACATGAAAGTATAACAATATATCATAAATGACATTACGGTACATTTTTTGTACCGATTCATATACCGTACTAGTATTTGCCCTAGGTCAAAGAGAACTTCATCTTGAAGTTTTGTTAAATCTTTTTTTGGTGGATGTTTTATTTTTTTAATAACATTTTATTTTGTTATTATTGTTTCTAATTTACTAGTAATTCTTTTCTGTAGATCCAACTCAAACTTTTATTTTATATCATATGCCTGTATATCTTATATACATGTATGTATAATGTAATTGGGATATTGTACATGGTGTACAAAAAGGGTTGTTATGTGCTAGAAATCTCTATGAATATGAATGGTGCTATTGTAAAAATTAAATGTATTATCTAATAAAAAGTGTTATAACCTAATGAAACAGATTTTGATGTTGTATTTTTTAATGTTAATTTAATTGTCTGGAAACACCAGTGAATTAATTTCTCAAATACACAAAGTACATATGTAATTCTGTGTAAAAGTTATTTTAAAACAAAAATCGTTGTGTTTAGACTTTCATCATTTATGAGTAACTTATGTAAGTGAAGGAGAAAACAAACATTCAAATTGCCATCCTGAAACAATAATAAGATGATGGTTTGTAATTATTGCAAAGAAAAGGACACATTTGTAGAAATTTTTTGAATAAAAAATAAAAACAGTCTTACCTCAAAGATGATATCTGATTGCAGTGTCTGGCAAATTCGTAGTAAGTCATGGGCGGATCCAGAATTTTTTTCCCGGGGGGGGGGGGGGGTCCGACGGTTATTTGAGTTTTTCAGGGGGTTTGAGGCATAGTTTTGGTAATTTTATGATGTATAAATTTGAATTTGCAGAGGGGGCGGCCCCCGGCCCCCCCTCTAGATCCGCGCATGAAAGCATATGGGACCAACCTAGGATGGAAGAACGTGTGTGTATGAAAAAAAAGCAACCCGCCGATAACGTTATCTAAATTAATAACAACTTTTAGACTTTAACAATTTTACCACCTTCCTCTTGACTACTGCAACAGCTATAACGATACCAAAATGGTAATTACGTCATAAACTTAATACATAAAATCTATCATAAATAATGTTTTCATGCAAACATTTTGAACATTAAGACAGACTGAGTATTTGAAACAAAGGAATGGACATGCCTTTCATGTAAAACTAATCTTTATTTCCTTTCACTGGGATAAAACATCTGTTCTTTTATGTACTTCCATGTACTTTATGTACATGCAACCTTTTTAAAATAAACTTACACATGTATTTAATACAAAATCTTCTATATCTACGTTCAACTTGTTATTAACAAACTAAACTGAGCTAGTGAGGCGAACAATGGAATTCACAATCCTTTCCAATAACATCCAAAGTGAAATAAAACGCCACTGACCCTCTATTTTTCAAACGCCAAAGTGGAGACCTACATTTCAAGTTGGGTAATTGTTACCTGTGAATCTTTAAAACTGGATTACATTTTCTGTTTCTACCAGATCAACTTTTACTTACCCTTTTTTCTTCCAGTTTTCCCATTGCAACTTTATCCCAGCTCAGCTCCTCATTTGCCTACTTAAATTTAGACCTATCGATTTTTGTGTTCTGTTTTAGGTGTTCCTCGTTGCCACGTTTTTAAAAAGTCGCGTCTCTTTAGTGTCCATAACGTGTTCGATTTTTTTCTTCATAGCGCTGATCATGCAATTACGACATCCCGTTGAGCTCAGAAGAACATTTTATATAGCGATATAACGCGAAACTTTCGCGAATAAACTGAAAGAATTTATTACCGTACTTCTGCCTTGAACAAGCTGATAGTTTTCAGTGTAGAAACTTCTCCATCTATATGACAAGTGCCAGAGCCATGTAAAACACCCGAAAAGCTACTGAGTATGCTTCTGCCAATGTCAGAGTTTTAAGGACCTAATTAAATTCCAGAACGCGAAAGCAAAACTATGGAGCTTCTTACCTTTAAACTAGTGTTTCTAAGACACACACCCTTTTAATTTATTTATTAAAATCTGGTGCTGGCATTTTTGTGTCTTCACATTTTTTGAAATGCCAATAATTATTCATAATGTAAATTTAAATTGTAATGTACTCGTATTTTTTAAATAACGTAAAATAATGCGTATTTTGTCTGCCATAAATTTGGAGTAAGCATGCATGCATCTGCTTCACCCTTCTATAAATTGGTGTTTTTGTTTATTAAAAGCCTTACAAAATACATAGAATATGCACACATTTTTTTTCTTTCTCTCTTCTAGTGTATTTCTGAGTACCACCTGATTTGTAAATACATCGATGAAGTCTCTCACATCTGGGGGTAAATCTTGGTCGTACCCGTGAGCACCAGCGGCCAGGAAGTACAACGCGAGAATGGGTAATCCTGATACTGCTCTATGCTTTGACAAGTTTGCATGTATTTATGCATTCTTATCTGTTTTTTGATTGGTCATGAAAATCTAAATTTTCTTTAAACAAACAACGTAAATACCATAAATATTTGTTAAGATGGTGAAATTAATTTTCTTTTGGTCATTTTGATTGGTAAGAATTCTTCCGTGTTTGAATATTAGCGCCTAAACATTCTCGGATGTTTCAGGCATAATTTCTCTTTTATGAATCAATTGATTTTCACCTTTGAAATCTATCCCCAAAAAATTCAATAGTAATAAATTTATCATATGTTGAAGTTAACATTAGAGTCTATGCGGAAAATGCATTTTCAAATATATTTCTTTAGTACAAGTAATTTTCTAACATTTCTCTTGGTAAAAAGTTCTTCGAATAAGCTAAAATAATTCATAGTTTACCATACATATTTTCAGAAAATGATTTTTTAAAATTTTCCTAAAGGGCAGACAACTCTTCCAAAAAAATTTAGTGCAAAAAGTTCATTTAATTGACTACATACATACACCCAAATTTGGTTTATGTCAGCCTCATAATAGCTTTGAAATATGTATTTGATGTAGTATAGAACATTCAACATTGTTAAATTCGCCTTAGTTATGGATGGACTACCTTTATCAGTCCATTTTTTAACATTAAAAATTAAAATAATCAATTCCAAATGATCCAGCATGTAATTGAAATAACTTAAAAGTAGCCGGTGCCACAATCACTTCACCTTAAGAGTTCTTTCTATATGTAGTTTCCCGTACTACCATATTGAAAGGGAAACTATCAGGAACTGCTGAATACAAATATAAAAAAAGAATAAGATAAAACTCACAATTTAACGTGGTGTAGGAGATTTCTAGATTATTGCAACATTGTGTTCTGTCATTGTCACCATGGTCACTACATGTCTGGTTTAGTAGTATAATAGTTTCTTTTTCTGAAAAAGATACATTATTTACTAAAGACAATAATCTTGGAGCACATTGTTGTTGTTAAGGATATATATTAGACTTATTGGTTGATGGAACACACGATGCGTTAAAAGGACATGGTCACGATTTTGGTCAAAAACATTTTTCCAATTTTAATGTTTACAATGCTTTAGAAAGGCATTTTTAATGGGCAACCAGGATTTGAGTGTCATTCGTTCAGTTATAAGCGAGTTACAGATCTAACAATTCTTTGCAAGGTAAACAAAGCTTTTGTTTATATTTTGAATGTTGAAGTCAAAATTCCAGTTTTAGACCTACAATGAATGTGTTGAACGTTAGGAACTGTTTATTTTAAATTTGCTTAAAATATATAAGAAGATAGACACATCAGCTTGAAAAAGATGTTTTAAAGGTATATTGAACCCATGTAAACAAAAACAGGGCACTAGCCTTGTTTACATGCCAAATAATTGTGAGCCCTGTATCTTGCTTGTAACTCTACGACTGACTCTGAACTTTTTTTAATCATTAGAAATGCAATCATAAAGCATTATAAATAACAAAAACAGGAAAATAAAATTTTACCAAAATCGTGACCATGCCCCTTTAAGAGTTGCATTTATCAAAGAGTTCAGACTTTAAACAATCGCTAGTGCATTTCAATGTTACTTTTTGGGAGTTGATTTTAATCAACTCTCCTATGCAATTACTCTGGCAAACCGAAAGTGAAACAGTGTTTGGACCTAAGCACAAATCATCACCGCTGACAAGACATATTTTTTGTAGATCATGAAAATAATAGATAAATTCGGTGTACTGAATGCTGTACCATTGTTTTTCAAAAGAAACGTATTTATAAATACCTTGAAAATAGTCATATTTTATATAGTACGAACAATTTAATTGTTTTTTTGTAGTTGCATGTATTCCTACGCCAGAGTTAAATATAGTCTCGATCAACCAGACGTTCGGCTGTCTCCGTAAATCTTCGACAAGCAGAGAGTCTCTCTTGGTTGTCGGATATTAACGGAGACAGCCGAGCGTCTGGTTGAACGAAACTAGAGTTCAATATTATTGGATCCAGACGTGTACAATTTTTAGAAACATTTCGATTACTGATAAACAGTGTGATGGAATTAATTATATCTTTAAAATTACACAACATGATTCATACGGGGTTTTCTCGAAATTCTTGTCGGAAAAGTTCGAAAATTCATATTATAAAAATGTGCAAAATTCAAATATATATTAGAAACTGGCAAAATAACATATCGTTAATTTTAAAATTGATTATAATCAATAAAATCAACATCTGACAGTACTTCAGTTCTTTGATTTCAAAATTCAAATGCAAGTAATTTATGTTTAATTTCTATTTTTACAACATTTTTATACGTATCAAACGATGTATCTTAAAGGGGCATGGTCACGATTTTGGTCAAATTCTTTTATGTCTGTTTTTATTATTTACAATGCTTTAAAAATACATTTCTAATGATCAAATAAAATTTGAGAGTCGTTCGTAGAGTTACAAGTAAGATATAGGGCTCACAATTCTTTGTCATGTAAACAAGGCTCGTGCCCCGTTTTTGTTTACATAGGTTCAATTTACCGGTAAAAATCTTTTTTCAGCTTATTTGACTATCTTTTTATCCATTTTAGGCATAGATAAACAAATGCTAACGTTTAACACATTCGTATTAGATTTTAACCTGAAGTTTTTACTTCAACATTCAAAATGTAAACACACGCTTTGTTTACATAGCGAAGAATTTTAAGCTCTGAAACACGTTTATAACTCAACTAATGACACTCAAATTCCGATTGCCTATTAGAAATGCTTTTCTGAAGCATTGTAAATATTAAAATCGGAAAATTAATTTTTGACAAAAATCGAGACCATGTCCCTTTAAATGAAAAGCAGAGTAATACAATTGCATATAGATATAATATATTATATTTACATCTATCAAGTTTTATTCCCTCTATTTCTTACAGATACTTGCTCTATAGAAACAGCCAGACTGAAATAAACACGCCCCGTTTATCGATTGGTCGAAATTTACAGCGGCTGAAACTGACAAGAAAGTAACAGGGCTGAAATTGACACGCCCTGTTTATGGATTGGTCAACACCTACACTTACTTTTATGCTCAATTAATTAATTAGTTAAAAGAAAGATGTCAATATAAACAATAAAATGCTTTCTTTAATGATTCATGCGGGTTATGAAGGTAGCGATCATTGCAGAAAAAATTTACATAACCCGCATAAGCGGGTTATGTATTTTTTCTGCAATATCGCTACCTTCATATCCCGAATGATCACCAAAGAAAGCATTTTACTGTTTAAATAACAACTTATTTCCTTGGAAATTAGCGTATATCTTTATATTTATAATAATATATGCTTTCTGCAGCACTGTGTGGAAAAGTTATAAGATTTGGCTCCACAACAACCCTTGTTTTCATCAACTGTTTCCGAACCACAACATCTGGAGCCATCTTCTTTAGACTTAATAACGTTATTGCAGCAGAGTTGAGATGACTCATAAAAATAAACTAAAATACAATTGTAATTTAATCCCGGTTATAAGAAACGCAACCCTCAGAATAACGGTCCTCAGAATAACTCTAAAATTAACATCTATCATAGGTAAGAAAAAATATTTATTTGCCTTCTCCACAGCACTTTAGGTTGTTAGGAATGACCGTTTTTGTCCCTCTGCAACACTTTGATGTATTGACGTCATACAACTGTGATCCACAACAATCCGGCAGAAATCGAGGCATGTCGTACAACGTCTGGTCACAGCATTTCTTTTTCGAAATGTTGTATTTCTTTTTACCACAAAGGTCTTCTTGAAATCTAAGAATGCGACCTTTCTTACAGGAATGGCTTCTAACATCGTAAATCTTGTGAAGACAGCATTCTTTGTTCTCTTTAGCAGTTACGCTATAGAAATCTTGGTTTTCACAACAGATCTGTGACGACTTGTTGTACAATGTGTGTTCCCCACAACAGTCATTGTCTGACATTGTAAGAATCAAGTTAAGTCGTAAAAGTCTAAAGATTTGAGGTAAATTGTGAAGAAAATGCTAAACTTATTGAATGACACTTATTTAATTCTTTTAAAGAGCTTACTGCAGCAATGGTCGGATCCGTTGTAACAAGAGGATCTGGATGTCCTGTTGATTACTCTGTAATTGTCTGTACATAGCTGAGTACGGTTGTTGTATCCATGGTAACCACAACAACTCTGATGTTTGGGTATTATTGTACTGTCTTCTGAAAAAACAATTAGTAACTTGAAATAAAGTGACGCGATATTGCAATGTGCTAAAATCTGATTTACATTTCACTATATTTACATTTTCCAGTGTTTTTGCCTGTGATAACACTACGTATCGATTTTGTACTATATAACCCATAATACAAATGACGCCAAATTGAGGCGCCAGCGGGATTTGCTTATTTATATTTTAATATTTAGTCGTACGATGGTTTAAAATTATATAAATATAACTAATAAGGAATCATTCTTTGAATATTATGAGGTGATAATTTCGGTCGGGGCGTGATCAAATCTATCATAAAGCCCTTCGCGCTTTATTGGATTTGATCATGCCCCGACCAAAATTATCACCTCATAATACTCAAAGAATGAGTCCTTATTCCTTATATAAAATCATGACAAAAAATCATTATATAGGAAATAATTTTCAAATCCAAGTCCAATCAAGGGTGTATGAGGATTTACCTCGCGTGTTTTCCATAAACTTAGTGTTCAGTTGGGTCTATGTAGAATGAATTACTATTAATAGTCATTCAAAACTGGTATTATCTTGTCAGTGCAAGGTGCTTCAACAATTGTACTATGAAATTAGTGTTCTTTCGGTAGAAACAGACTTAATTTAAAAGAAACTAAGTTTATTCAACTTTTTTCCCAAAAGTTATGAAATGTACAGTTTTCATTTTTGACTTGTTCTTGAAAACAATATGACCTATACTTCAATAGAAAGCAATGGAAATTGGAGGGGAATCACAAGCGCATTGAAATTCCAAAACATATGATTAGTAGCATATGTTCGGCGATACTGGTAAAACACTTTACACCTAATATTATATCCACAGCGCTTACTGCAGCATTGGTGTGTGGAAAGGTTATAAGCCTTGGCTCCACAACAACCCTCGGTGACATCGATTGTTTCCGACCCACAGCATCTCGAGCCATCTTCTTTTGACTTGATAAAGCTATTGCAGCAGAGATGGGTAGACTCGTTAAACGAACCTAAAAATAAATTTTTAATGTATTCGTAATCGTCAGAATGCAAAATGCTAAGATTATGTCGAAGCCTTTACATCAATCCTAGCGATAGATAAGATATTTATTTGCCCTCTCCACAGCACTCTAGATTGGTTGGAATGACCGTTTTTGTCCCTCTGCAACACTGTGATTGATTGACATCATACAACTGTGATCCACAACAATCCGACTGAAATTGAGGCATGTCGTACAACGTCTGGTCACCACAGCATTTCTTTTCCGAAATGTTGTATTTCTCCATATCACATAGGTTTTCGTTATGACTAAGGACTTGGTCGTTAACACAGTATTGGCTTCTTACATCAAAAGCCTTGTCATAACAGCAGAAGTTGTTCTCTTTGGTTGCGATGGTGAATGAGCCATCGGATACACAACAGATTTGTGACGACTCGTTATACAATGATAGCCCTCCACAACAACCTATAAAGATAAAAGGTCATGAACTACAAACTTTCCTGCTATTGAAAAAATACTTTTTTATTACATAAGCGATAAGTATGAAAATGTTAATCAGTTAAAAGTAAACACATGAAAACAACATTATTTACATAAAATATTTATTTGTACATATGTATATTGTCTAAAATGTCGAGCAGTAAGCTTTCCTGGCCTTGAGAGTTGTTGTGCAATTCCCCGCCACAACACGTAACTTGGTGAGTGGTGACCGTATGTAACTTGGACCCACAGCAAACTTTGTTCTTTTTATCATAAAGTAATTCATCACAGCAAATTCGTTGTGTTGGATCATAAAGTTTCCCTACAAAAGCGGCTTTATTTTAGAACATGCACCGTACACAGAAGTGTATTTTTATCATTGTTAAACATTTTATAACTGCATGTACACATATAAACCTATATTCTCGTTAAACATAGTTTAATTTTGTTTTCGATTATCTTTAATTTTTTTTGTCAATTATATGTCTTAACTTGATGTATGATTTATCAGTCATGATTCAACTATTCACCTTTGCAGCACAACCTCCCTGTCCGATCATGAACCATTCCATTGCAGCAAATATGTGTCCTGGGGAAGTAAGATTCGGGTTTTTTATTCGGTCCACAACAAAGATCTGTCTTGCTAGAAATGGCTGTATTTGAATGTTCATTAAAAATACAGTCATTTGTAGCACCTGTTAAGTTGAAAAGGTAACCTGTTTAAATAAACAAAATGATAAATCAATCTTGAGTTTGGTCTTAGGAGCATCAGGTACTCAGAAGAATGAGGGCCGTTTATACGTCACTGATAGAATGGGCACCGAATTCAAGTTATCTTTACCGCTTTGTGTAAGATAAAGCCTAGTTTTTAACTCCCTCACCGCCTCCAATTGTGAAAGCAACAATGGTGTAAAGTTGGTAGAACATGTTGTGTCAATAAAATATTGTCATTTGATCTGAGCCTGAACGAATTTGAAACTTATTTGAATAATACATTATTGTTTTGTAATTCAAAATATTCTAAACTTTCTTTCTTTCGTTTCATTCAGTATAAAAAGCCAAAGGGTTCATTCATGCCCAGGTTCAAATGACATGACAATCCTTATTTTATGAAAATAACATTATTACTGGCGTCTGAAAACATTTCATGAGCCTCCGGAGGATTATAAATAACGTTAAAACCCCTGTACGATCCATATTACCGTGTTAAATTTAGGATTTGTGTTACTTGTATATCTTATTTTACAATTCATTATTTGTCGTAAACAATATATGTTGTTAATTTTGCTTTTATGTATATTTGTTTTGCAAAAACCTCTGTTGATCAGGCATTTAATCTCATAAACTACTTTTTTATGGTCAATGGAATTAAAATAATTGTTTATTTCATTTTAAGGTATTGTTGCCCCTTTCGCCGCCCACTTGTAAATTAAAATGTTAAAGTTTGAAATACATGTAAATAATTCGTGTAAAATCGTCCTGAGGAAGTAAAATTCGACGCTACCACTCGAGCCACAACAAAGATGTTGGTTGTCGTGATTAGTTTTATTGGAATGTTCATTTAAGATGCAAACATTTGTAGCACCTGTTAAATTAGAAAGGTAAGTTGTCGAACTAAAAAAATTTACTTTAAACATGATTTTTTAGAGCATCGGATACTTAGCAAGAATGGTACAAATGTCTAAAGTTATCAATACATCTTTGTGAAATAAGAGCCACACTCTTTACATTCCCTTTTCACCTTGGAGATATAGAGAATTGGGTAAACAGAACATGTTGTGTCAATTACAAACATGTACTGCCTATATTGCCTGTTTGATCTGTATTTTTAATTTCGATATGCAGACGAATTTGAAAACTTGAATATCACAGTACAGTTTTGTAATTCAGAATATTCTAAAACTTTTCAATTTTCCCCAATTTATTAATTTCATTCATGCAATATATTTCACTCAACTCAATACTCGTCTAAATTCTTCGGATAAATAGTGCAGGCATTTGGAGCATAGATACACATCCCCTACCGCTATCTATTTATATAGAAAGCTAGTTGCATGTAACTCAACCAGATGCTATATATATACATTGCTAACAGTGTGTATAAATGTAGTGACTTACCCAAAAGTAGGCATTTCAAAAGCAAGAGACAACAAAGTCTCTTTGTCATCATTTTAATTTCCTACAAAATAAAGGAATAAAGGCATAACTAAATAATTCAAAGCATAATTCACTACCAACTTATATTTACATGTACTATGTCCAATGTTCAATACATATACGAGGGTTGTTCGGAAATTATTGAGACAAAGACACTTGGCACAAAGCATCATTGGGTAAAGGGGATTCAAGTTTGTTAAAATAAAGGGGCACGCCCTATTCTAAGGGGAAATAATTAGGATTTATTGAAAATTTGGTGATATTTTTCAAAAATCTTCTTCCCAAAAACCATTTGGCCAGAAAAGCTGAAACGTGTGCGGAAGCATCCTCAGATAGTGTAGATTCAAGTTTGTTCAAATCATAGTCCCCGGGGGTAAGGTGGGGCCACAATGGGGAGTCGAAGTTTTACATAGGAGTATATAGAGTTAATCTTTGAAAATCTTCTTCTCAAAAACTATTTGGCCAGAAAAGCTGCAACTTGGGTGCAAGCATCCTCAGATAGTGTAGATTCAAATTTGTTCAAATCATGGTCCCCGAGAGTAAGGTGGGGCCACAATGGGGGGTCGAAGTTTTACATAGGAGTATACTGAGTTAAACTTTTAAACTTTACTTTTTAAAAAACAATTGGACAGAAAAGCTGCAACTTGTGTGGAAGCATCCTCAGATAGTGAAGATGTGTAGATTCAAGTTTGTTCAAATCATAGTCACCAGGTGTAAGAGGGGGCAACAATGGGGGGGGGGGGGGGGGGGTCGAAGTTTTACATAGAAATATATACTCAGTAGAGTTAATCTTTGAAAATCTTCTACTAAAATACCAGTAGGCCAGAAAAGCTGAAACTTGCATGGAAGCATCCTAAAATAGTGCAGATTCAAGTTTACTCAAATAATGGTCCTTAATTTAATAAGTATTTTATTCAAGTATATAAATACATTGAATTGGATTGAACAGCAGGCACAATGCCTATTTATGTTCTCTCCTGTAGTCAAGGTATAGTATGAGTAATTATATAATTATATATAATATATATATATACATATATATTGCCATGGAATTTTGTATAATAGATTAATAATGTAAATAGTATTGGAAGGAGGTACAGTGCAAAAAAAATAAACAAAACAAATAGCTCATGATAGGAAAATGAAAATAAAAAAATTGAAAAATAATGGTTAATTGCTAAGGTTGGGAAAAAAAAGTATATGTAATGTAGGGAAAAAATGAGAAAGAAAAGAAAAAACATGTAATAAGAACAAAACAAAAATTAATAACAGAGGAGAAAAAAATGGAAAGTTTGGGGGGATGGGGTGGGAGGGGGAGGGGGAGAACAAATAAGCAATAAAAAATGAAAAGAAAGGAGTGTAAGGAAAGTCAGTGGTACCCATTTTGATACATTTTTTATACAATGTGTACATTTTTACCTATGCATTTACTTAAATCTGTTTGTACTTTTTATGTAAAAATGAATTTTATCAAATAATAGTAAGTTATTTTGAAATGTTAGTTTATCACTTCCAAAAAGTAGATTCTTAATTGTGATTGGTATGGAATTGTCGTTCATATAATCAAAGAGAGATTTTCTCTGGGAGGCATATGATGGACAGTGTAAGAAATAATGTTTAGAGTCTTCCACTTCAAGAAAGCACTTCTGACATAGTGGAGAAGCAATAAGGTGGTGTGAATAAAGGTCAGCATTTAAGTTACTACTGTTATTTCTCAACTGACAATGCCAAATATTTTCTAATCTTTTGCCATGGTTAAATAATTTATGCATATACAGTTGTTTACTATTAATATTTTTGAGGCTGTTCTTAAATGCTGAAACTGTAGTTATATTTTTTGTATTTTGAGGTAGATTGTTCCACAATATAATTGTAGATGGTATAAAACTATTGAAGTAAGATGTTGTTCTTGCAACAGGTGTGCGATAGATGAAATTGTTTCGAAGATTGTAGGTATTATGTGGGGGGAAACATTCACCAACAATATTAGATAAGTATTCAGGGGTATAATTGTTTAATATTTTGAACAATAATATTAATTTATGGTTACTTCTACGTTTCTTAAGTGTTTCCCAGCCTAATTCCTGATATAGGTATTGTTTAGATGAGTTTCGTCTAAGACCAGTAATTATTCGTGCAGCTTCAATCTGTATACTTTCCAATAAATTACTTTGTTCATCTGTACAATTGTCCCAGACTACATCACCATACTCTAACACAGGGCGAATAAATGCAAAGTAAATTTTAATCAAAGATTCCCTATTTATTTTATATTTGAGTATGCGTAGCATGTTCAATCTTTGGCATGCTTTTTCGTAGATATTTGATATATGATGTGACCATCCCCCATTTGATTGCAAAGTAAGTCCTAAATGACAATGATTATTTTTTTGGATAATATTGTTTATAGTGTTACCAAAAGAGACCTGGGGATGGGTTTTTTTCTTTCTGGAAAAGTTAACATTTATTGTTTTGCTTGGATTAAAATCCACCAGCCATTGATTAGACCACTGTATGATTTTTTCAAGATCAGCTGTTAATGATTTAGCTGAATTATTATCATTATCATCAACTACTACAAAAAGTGATGTGTCATCTGCAAAGAGTCTTATTTGGTTGCATATATTTTCAACAATATCATTAATGTAAATAAGAAAGAGGAAGGGTCCTAACACTGACCCCTGGGGTACTCCTGCATTAGTGGTTTCAATTCCTGAGGAATAGCCCTCGATGACAACCTTTTGTGTTCTATCAGTAATATAGTTTTCTATCCATCCAAGGATTTCTCCTCTGATTCCATATTTTTGTAATTTATAGATGAGACCTTTATGCCAGACCTTATCGAAAGCTTTTGATATATCACAAAATATGAACATAATATCTTTACCTTTATCAAGGTTAGATATTATAATATTATAAATTTCAGTAAGCTGATTAATAGTGGAATCAGAGGGCTGAAATCCTGATTGGTTTTTAAATAAAAGATTGTGGTCCTTCATATAATTGTGCAGGGTTTTTAAAAGAATTTTTTCCAGTATTTTACATAAGGTGCATGTGAGTGCAATTGGTCTATAGTTTGAGGGGTCCTCTGGGTTGCCCTTGTTCTTATATACAGGTGTAATATGTGACAATTTCCATATAAAAGGTAATTCTTGATGTTGAAGTGTAAGGTTAAATAATTTAGCGATTGGATGTTTGATTGAAGGTATGATATTTTTAAGAATCTTAGGTGAGATACCGTCTGGGCCTGGAGGTTTGGTGATATTTAGATTTGATAATTGATCAACAACATCTTGGGCTGTGATGTTAATATGATGAAATAATGGTCCTTGGGGGTAAGGTTGGGCCACAATGGGGGGGGGGGGGGGGGTCAACTTTTTACATAGGAATATAAAGATAGATTTTATTTTAAATCTTCTACTCAGAACACGACTGGCCAGAAAAGCTGTAATCTGTGTGAAGTATCATCAGGTAGGGAAGATTCAAGTTTGGTCAAATTATGACCCCAGGGGTAGGGTAGGGGCGCAATGGGGACCGGTAAAATCTTTACAAAGGAATATATTGAGAAAAATCTTTTTCTAAAAAAAAAACATTTTCTTAGAAAAGGTGCAACATTATTGAAAGCAACCGTAGTTGGTGTAGATTCAAATCTGTCAAAATCATATCTTTCAGGAGTAGGATGGAGTCACATGGGGGGTGTATGGCGGGGGGGGGGGGGTCAAATTTTACAAATGAAAACATTTTAAATTCACCAAAACTCAAATGTTATAATATATGGTTTTACTTATATGCAAGCATTTTGACATATTTTTGATTCTTAAAAATTGTTTAGACTTTGGCCTCTGGACAATTCTTGGGCTTTATAAGTTTGATGTAGGTTTATATCCCAGTTGATTTAGATCTTCTTGAGAACTGTAATGCTCAATATGTAAAATGACTATACTCTACTTTGACAAAAAGGGATCAATGGTGAACAGAATATCCAGGAAAAAAATGATTTTTTAAAATACAGGATATGTTAGACTACATTGTCCATATTTTTGTATATTACTCCGTAAAGCTGATTTTATAATGTCTATTGTTGCTCAGGTGAGCAATGTGGCCCATGGGCGTCTTGTTTTAATTTTTAAGATATCAACGTTTACGTATCTTCTCCATTCTTGATTTTCTTTGTGAAAAAAACCCACCGAGTTATTTCTACCCAAAAGTCAACTTTCTGTGAAACGTCTGTTGAAGTCATTCTGTGCATATTTTAGAATTGTTGACATCAGTCTTTGTGTGAAAAGTAATAGATATTTAGTCCCTTTGTTTTAATTCTAGTTAAAAAGTAACTAATAGAAATACGATATATTGAAGCTCTTGGCTTTTTTATATTGTTTAGTTCTTGTTTAAACAATTACTTGGCCTGTAAAGGTCCTCTTCCGTGTTTCCGACCAATTTGATGCATATTCGCTGCGCCGCCTTGACGTCAAAATTCAATAAAACGTAAATATATTTGTACCATTTCCGTTTTTCTACTCGAACACTAGTGAAACTGGCACGCAAGTTAGTCACAATAAATAGCAAAACGAATATATATATAATCTGATTTCCTTGACTCTTAATTGTTGGTCCACCGACACTTAGTAAGAAATTGCGTAAGTTTATTAATCTCCGAGTTAATGCCTATACCCCGACCACCGACTTGTTAATGTAAGATCGTAAACAAAATATTCAATATTTTATATTACCTTGTTTCATTATTTGTTAAGGTTTCTTCAATGTTTATGCCAATTTTCACCAGTATTTGTCAATTAGAGAGGAAAATATTTGTGTTGTCTCAAAAATTTCCGAACAACTCTCGTATATTTCTTGTACGAAATAAATGTAGGACGTTCTCGTTATTTAAATGTATGCTGAAAATGTTCTTTAATTTACATGAAAAGTTACAAGAAAAGGTTCATATTCTATATTTTGGTAGAAAATGTGTCAAAAATTGTAATTCAAGTTTATAAAAAGGAAATACTCTCATGTATAAAGCCTACAGGTATTTAAGTTTCACTAAGTGCCTGCATCTTATCAAATTAAATGGTCAAGAAAGATTATTTGTCCTAAAGGTTAATCACATTGATTTCAGTATATGGATTGTGTCCACATTTGGATAGCACGCATAAGCTTGGGATTCGCGGATGTGGTGGTTGATTTGTCATAACATGGAACAATAATGTTTTTTTTTATTTAAAACAAATACATGTAGTGGAATTTTGATAGTTACATAACATTGATCTTAAACCCCATGGTTAAAACATCCGCGGGAGATAGGATGGATACCAACCTACCCAGGCAAGACAGTGGCGTCGGAAGCAAATTGAAAGGGTGGGGGCTAGACTAATCCTCAGAAATCTTGACAAGCAAAAAAAAACAAAACCTATTTCCCAAAATAATGAAACTCCTAATCCGGGGGGAGGGGGGGGATGAATACCTATAGTTCCAAAAAAATAATTCTTACCTACCAAAACATTTTTCCCCAAATCTTGAAATTCCTAATCCGGGGGGGGGGGGGGGGGGGGGTAAGGGGGGGGGGGGGCTAGGTTACCTATGACTTACACATCTCACATTTCAACGTAAATTTAGGAACAATTATCTTTCCTGCGAGAAAAAATGGGGGGGGGGGGGGGGCTGAACCCTCTATCATGCTATGTGCCTAATGGTTAGGTGTAACTTTGCAAAACAGTGGGGTTCCGACGTCTATGCATGAAGAAACTAGTATGCGCATTATCTTTTATCATCTTCGTTAATAAAGTCCAATGAAGAATCCTTGGAAAGAAATGGGGATAGGAGGGCATGGTTTCGGCAATACATGTACTTTAATTAATTCCTTTTTTCATTTTTGTTTCATTTTACTCGATATATCCAGGTTAACGTCTAGTTGCCAATAAAATGGGAATATAACGCCTCGGGTGGGATTTAGGAATTGCGGAACTTTGAAAGTTTACCACAGAGAAAGGTTTTTGTTACAACTAGCACAAAGACCAAAAAATTAACCTACACAATACTGATATAGATAGGTACCTTGCATAGTACACTAATTTTTGCAGACATCATTCTTTGCATACTTTACTTGCATGCTGACGTAAGTCTGCGTGTTGTGGTATATACACCAGGCAAAATTGCTAGCGCACCACCTACTACTTCTTTGATTGTTTTAGATCTGAACGCAACAAAGATTGATTAGTATATTATTTTAACAGTTTATAATAATACAGAAAATGAAACATCATTTGTTGTAATCTTATTGACCAGTTGCTTTGAGTACTGTTTATGAAACATTGGTACCCCGGTACCCCCATGTGATTCACATATCAATATAAGGTGTGGGCTCCATTTTCTCGTATAAATGGGATCTGTCTGTCTTCTCGCCTAGTATTTACGCGACGCTTTGGAATTCTTGCTCGGTCCCTCACACTTCCGGTTTGCGCAAATTTCCGGTACAACCTTGCAATTGACGTGTGGTGCCTTTTAAACACTTTGGCTACCTTAAACGACATTTTTTTTTATTTGATAAGCATGCTGTGTCATGTTTTAGCAAATATCACCGGTAATCGTACAATTATTAACATTTTTTCTAACCTCACTAAAGGAGCATTCTGCAGAGACCATACCAACTGTCCTGCCACGCTCTTCTGCGATCAAACGCGCCATACCCCGTCGGGTTTTTGTGAGGTTTTAGTAATGCATGCATTAATAATAAGATCACAAAAAAGAAAATAAAGATTTATCTTTCCAAAAGAAGTGTGAGCACGATTTGAGCATTTTTAAAGAAGAGTCACGCTTCGGTTAACATTGCATCCATTTATCCGTTTGGACATTTAAATATCTTACTTATAATTCAGGTGAGTTATTTAAACATTAAATATATCTTTTAAAAATTCTAGGATGTATAAATATTATTTTATTTCAAATGTTGTCCAGTGTAGTATTATACTTGGATTTTCAACCAAACAAATATTCCAAAATGAAAAGTTAGAATATTAAATAGGCTTACTTACAGATGGAGTGGTTTGTAGCCAAACTCAGCAAGCTCTGTGGTTTATACGAAGGTCAGGCCAATTTTAATTTATTCAAATGCATAACCAGAAATTTTGTACGGATAAAAAAATTCCTATTTCCGACCATCGATTAAAGGAAAAAAATCTTTATTTTCTTCATGAAAATTAAAATGTTTTCCTTCCTTGATGACAAATTTCTAGATAGTTTTTTGTGAACAAAAATATTAATTAGTGTCAGATCTAAATCACTTTCAACGGAGAGATGATAAATAAAACTAGATCACAGCTCATCACAAAGCAATGAATGAATGAATGAATGTTTTATTTCTCTCAAACCATGATATCAATGATACATAAGGTAAAAAAAAACAACCCACAAAAATATTTAAAAATGTAGAAATACAAGAGGCCCTGCGTTACAGCTGCGAGTAGAAAAGCGTTTTATAAAGGCGATTGACATTTTTATGGCCGTCGCAGCCCCTAGTTGAAGAAGAGAAATGTGATAGAAAGTTTGTAAACCAAATCGTGTTTGTGAAAGATTTTCTTTAAATCGTAAAAAAAAGTTTCATGCGATATATTACAATCCAATCATACGAAAGACGAATAGGGCCACAAAATTTTTTTTATCTCGTAATTACGAGAAAAGAACTCGTTATTACGAGTCAATCATCTCGTTATTACTAGAAAAGATCTATTTAAATGGCGCGTTTTATTGTTTTACTGTCTTTGTGTAAAGTGTATAAACTACTGCAATGTCTATTATTATACACATACTTAGCATAATCATTATTTAAAAGCGTACACAAAATTTGATATAAAATCAGACCAAGCAGCTTTAAAGAAATTTTAGAAGAAGGAGCAAGGCAGATTGAAAAATAAATTAACCGAACTACGGAGTATTTGTTAATATGAAGGAGACATGTAATTTGTCTTCAGACTCCAAAATATTAATATACAAAATCAATTATTTGTAATATACATGTAGTTTCTGTATGAATATACAAAACACAATTCGGGGTCGATCCCTGTATATCCCTGATTGAAACTATATAGTCATTCAAGTCACCTGTAACTAAAAAATTGGTTTGACTTTGACCATATGGTATTTAATTCGGATTGAGAGTGTAATATATAAGTTGAAAGTAAAATTACATGACGTTCTTTTCACTAATTCATAAAAGATAAAATGTCAAACTAATAACTTCATCTAGAAATTAATTTATAGTTATTGTTATTAACAAATTAATCAAAACTAAATTAACGTTTCTGGAAAGAAAAAAATAGACTGAAAGGGTGAACCAGTCGACTTGGAGGTTTATTTAGAAACGCACCATTTTATGTAGATCTCTTCTCGTAATAATGAGATCTTTTCTCGTAATAACGAGATAATTATAACTCGTAATAACGAAATTTTTCTCTCGTAATAACGAGACAATTAACTTGTTATAACTAGATCTTTTCTCGTAATTACGAGATGAAAATATTTTTTGTGGTCCTATTCGTCTTTCGTACAATCAAGTCTGTTTTTAAGTGAAGAACATTAAGTTGAGCAAGCTGATCAATAATAAGTATGTTGTACGGTGCCAGTCAGTGATAAGTGTATTCACGGACAAAAGACAGAGAAAGACAGGCCGATTAAAAACATTGAAGACCCATTTTATAAAATGTTCTTTTGTTCTTTGTAGTTCGCAACTATACATCATTGTAATGATAACCATCTTAAAGATGCGCTGTATTTTGACCTTAATCTCTTCATTTTTCTGGTAAAGTCTGAATTGGATTGGGCCAAAGGAAGAGACAAAATCTGGGTAGTTCAGACAAAGGTTTGTAGCAATGGGAAATGTAATAACAACCCAATACTCCCATTATTGTGTAGCTACATTTTGCGTCGAGATGAACGCACAATGTAATAACGCAAAATGAAATAAGACTTTTTTGTGGAAACAAAACTTTATTGGATATGCATAATGAAACGAAATAAAAAAAATCAACCTTCTTGACACAATTGATTTTTTAATTCATGATTATGAAACTATTCATAATAATTATGAATGCATTTTGAAATACCTAACTTTGAACTAGTCAATTCCAATATTAATTTTATGAACTTGTCAGTTACAGTTCACCGTACAGTAAACGTTAAATTGTTTACTGAGGAATAAATGTAATAACATCTGAAACAATCAACATATTTACTGCTTGCAGTGCATGTTGTATTCAAAATGAGTCATATACAGTATAAATATGGACTTTAGTCCTAACTCAGGTTAAATTACATACGCATGCCAAGAATGATTTATTGTCTATATGTCCTTGTATCTGTGGTCAACATAAGCTATCATGGGTCATATAATGTTATACCGAGTTCACACTTGTATGTTAATACAACGCTAAAAGTAATAGGTCTAACGCAAAATGCAATATAAATCAAGGTTTATTACATTTCGCGTTGCTATACAGAGGTATGTTATTAACTTGACCTTTTATTTATTATATTTTTTCAAAGTCTTTTACAGCAGTTTGTGTAAAATATGATCTAGATATAGAAATTATGAGAGAACATTAAGCTTGAGATAAAGATTTTACAAAGACGTCGTAGCCTTGACACTCAACAAAATATTTTGTTCAAAGTCACTGTTCAAAGTGGATGGAATATGATATTGTGGTAAGTTATAAGAATGACGATTTTACAAAAATACTGTTATGACCTTAACCTAGAAATTTGGCTAAAAGTCACTCCCAAATCATGTTCTACGAAAAAATTGTGTAATAACCTTTCTGATCAGCTTATTACATTGATTCAAAGCTTTTTATACTAGTAAATAAAATCACTATACAATAATTTGAAAATGACTGAGCATTTTTTCTCTGTTTTAAGGCATTTGAAAATAAGGTTTAAGCTAAGACAATAAGGATCACAACTTCAGTGGATGATTTATTTCAAAAGGAGTACAAAATAACTGCAGTATAAAATATAAACATTAGTAAAGAATTCATGTGCTCTTGATGAATAAATTATAAAGCTGGTTGTTGTCTTTGAGCTGTCTGATGGATGTCTTTGTCCAACAGATGATGAGGACACAGTTGAAATGTTTTCTTTGTCCAAGCAGATTATGTCTCTTTTGCCTGGACATAAAACAACACCTGTAAGATTTTCTACCTGTAAAAAAGTCATAATATTATTGGAAAAATGGTGTTTATTTCATGATGATTAAAAGTTGCCTCAAACACAAAATGCATGGTTTTTTCTCCTTTTACCTGGATGAATTCTCCGTAAGGGCATTCCATCCACCCTGTGTTCCTTAGTTTGACGTACAGTGTGCCATCCTGACACTGGTGAGAGAAGCACTGACCTGCCAGTCTCTGTGAAGTGTTCTATCAGGCAACAACAAGTGTTTCAGTATCAATCATACTACATGTAAACCAACACCAATAAACACTGGCATATATTCAAGGAATAAGAAGTCATTCTTTGAGTATTATGAGGCTATAATTTTGGTTGGGGGTAGTCAAATCCAATAAAGCCCAAAAGGCTTTATGATAGATTCGATCATGCCACAACCAAAATTATCACATCATAGTATTCAAAGAATGTCTTCTTATTACTTATATCTATGTAATTTTCAGCAACTGTACAATTAAATATTAGAGTACATGTATTGACATATGAAAGTGATTTTCATGTCTTTAAATTGCGCCCAAACAGTACATGATTTGAATTTATTGGACTACATTACAAAACTGATTCGTAGTATTATTTCAGACAAAGACACCAAAAATGTAAATATGAATGTATCAAATGAATCTTGAAGTGTTAAATGACTGTTAGGAGATAATTTTTTTCTTGCACATCGAAGGAGCTTCCATGGAAACAATGGAAATCAAACGGGATGATTTCTCTGTCAATATATAAAACTCACATAACAGTATGTGATTTAAGATTATCAAAAGATTTACCCTTTGTCATACCATGTAAACATCATTCCATTCATTCAGGGGATGAAATGATGCCGAGATTTACCTGAGCTGTAAGGTTGGACATAAAACACAGACTCTGTCTGGAAAATATTTCTACACTTGATGCAGCCATAGAGTTGTCTCCCTTAGAACACTCCATCTGAAATTTATAACAGTTCATAAGAGAATGCAATATATCTCTTCAAAGTTTTTCTTTATTCTTATATGTATTCTCATATATCTGCTAAAATGTCAATTGTAGACTTTTTGGGAGATATAAAAAATCCTTACCCCTGGTTCTGAGACAAAAACAGAGTGCTCTCCCTCAACAGAAAGCTGCTTACAAACTGCCCTATCTCTGTGAAGGAAATGACAGCCATGCTCTCTGTTTTATGAAATTAACAAAACTCTTCGTCAATTTGGTGTGATTTCATTAATTAATTATATTAGGACATCAGTTTTCAAGTATCAAATCAATGGTTTTGAGGATTTATAAATTTGTGGACAATGATTGACTATGCAGAACCAAGTAATTAATGAAATGTAATATATGTTCATGAACTGCAAAGTTTATTTTCATACAAATTTAAGACATCTTTAATTCAAAGTCAAATACAATATGTAATGTAAAATCTGCCAAAATATTTAACATTTTACCCCTCTCAAGAGAAGCTTAAAATGAAATGAAAATAATACATGTACATAAGAAAGAAATGACAAATTATGTACCCAAGAATGCAGGTGTGTCCTGGTGATGTGGTCAAATCAAATTTACATCCTTCATCTGAAATTTAAAATTTGACTTGAAATGTTTAGACTATATGGGACAAAATACATCATCATATATCTCCTTAGGTATTAACTGTAAAACAGCAATATACAATAGCATAAAACTTAGATAATTTTTTTATACTGGCAAACACCTTAAATTTTTTTAGGAGCAATAATTTTTTATATAAAAAGTTGTAACTTCCACTTGAACTTACAACTGTCTAATTGTTAATACGATAACATTTTTTTCAAAGTATAGCAATCATAAACACTATCACTGAAATAATTCTTTGTTCACAACACTTGGAAACTCTGAGGGCTTTCATGCTTCATAATGATTCACACTCTATCAGAGTCATGCACATCTCTAGAAAAAGAATGGATTAAGCAGGTGGACTTTAGTATTTTGGGAAACTACTGCAACCTTAGCTTACAAGTATAACAGTGAGAATTTCGTACCTGTTAGTAACTGCATGCAACACACTAACGAGATTTGAACCTTTGCCCCACAGGAAGTCCTCCGCTTGGCTGTAATCCACGGTGTACCACCCACTGTCCTCAAAAACAGCCAAGGTCATCCGGTCAAGGAAGGTCAAATGAGGCTATCAAAGAAGAGTGTTCCATTTGTTTCAAAATGAACAGAACTCACGTTATAAAGAGCATATAATGAGTGATTAAAAATCAAATACTCACTGGGCCAGGGTTGGGTGTCATTATGGATCCATACATCTGGTATCTGTTCCAATGAGATAGAATACCTCCCTACAAAGAAAACAAACACTATAAAATAGAGAGGCATGCATCTGGTATCCATTTCAAAAAGATAGTATGCCTCTCTACAAAGAGAAATGACACAATCAAACAGACAGCAATACATTAATAGCCCGTTCAGCTGAAAACTGGGATGTGAATTTATCTGCCTTAAGCAAAATTAATTTAAAATCCCTGTACCCACCTCCTTTTGCAAGGCTGGTCCAAATTTAACATCTTGACAGTTAAAATGTTGCTTTGCCTCTCGTTGTACCGCTGGAGTTAGGAGGCGTGGAAGTCCATTCACAATCTGGACCGGGCTTCTCCTGACATCAGAGTCATTACACATGCTAGACAATTCATCTACAAAATAGTGCAAAATTCTTTTATTTCACCTCCATGTTTTAAAATACGTAAAACAACTTTTGACTAACTTGAAGATTTACAATCTTACATTAAAACAACATTTTTTGACTCAGAAGGTTATTCTGCAACATTCACACTAACAAGAACTTGTCTCTATTCTACCAACAGCTCAGTACTTCCATTGATCGTTTCTCCTATAGAGAGATGATCTAGGTCATTTAGATGGCTGTTCCATGTAACCCCAACAGATTTGTTAGTAGTAGTTTACATGTGTAGTGACTATAAGCTACGAATTTGAATGACACGCAGACGACAGATTCTCTCGTTGGATTTTTAATACTTTTTACTTACATGTTTATAAAATATTTTTGAATCATATTCCTTTCAATTTTAGGGGTAATTTAATATCGTTATTAATGCTACACATTATTTAGTTAATATACACATGTACCTGTTAAAGAGCATTGTCTGAAATCCTCAAATAGATGTCGTGTGAATCCCATTACATGTAGTACTTCATGAAGTAATATCTACAATGCAAATCAATTTAGTTTAATATATAAAACAAGAAAAAATCATCTACATGTACTCTCAATCTTCACTTTACAATGGAAAAACTGGTAGGAGATACTGGCAGTACAGTATCACCGTTTGTTATCTAGTTATCATTAATTATTGATACATAGACAAATGGGACAGAACATCTGGAATAACGTTATAACATTAATTTTCCTCAAATAGAAATGAATATTTAATGCTCCATCTTATTAAGACTTGCAATGGTTACCATTCCAAGCCTGTCTGGGCTGTAACTGGGAATTTAAAGGTAATGCAATGATATTAATTTTCCTTAGACAGAGGGGAACATTTAATGGTCCATCTTATTAAGGTGTGCATCGGTTACCATTCTGAGCCTGTCTGCGCTGTAACTGGACATGTTCTGGGGGCAGACATTGATGTACCCCGCCATGGGTCGTCCCCTCTCATCCTGGTAGCAGTATGTAGCATATGCCAATGGGGAAAGCTCCTAGAAAGTACAAACCTTATACTTGTAGGCTATTTCTATTTATTGAATGACAATAACTTAAACTGCCAGAAACTTTTTCTCAAATTCATTGCAAAAAGAATTTCTGTACCTAGAAAATAACATATATTTTCACTATATAGTTCTTATGACTGGTCTTATTATGGTAAATATTATTTTGCTTTACACAATGTGTATGATTTTTCATTTTGAAAACACAGCTTTAGAAAAATAATGATGCAAAATACTCACCTGGGTACAAGCAAATGAGCTAACTGCTCTGACATAAAGCACAAAATCTGTGTCCCTCACACCCTCTCCCTGGGGGTACCTGACATCCAGGGGCTCTTCTTCTGTCTCGCCCCACACTGAAAGCTCAGATAGGTGAGAACTTGGAACCTGTCAAGCAAATTCACAGTAGTTTTTGTTATACCTAAAAAAATTATCTCATATTATATGTATATGTAAAATATACATTATAAAAAGCATTAAATAAAATCAACAACACTAGGCATCTTAAAAGTGTCAGATCTAATATATATAAATATATATAGATACTAATCCAGTAAAGTGAATATATAAAGCACTAAAAATGTCTAACGATAAAATGTATACTAATACTAGTATTTAAAAATATAATATTGATGCCTATAATTTACAGTTTTATCCTGCTTAAATATTTTGTACAAAACAGCAACCAAGATGATGCTGGAAGGGCCTTTACTGGTACCAATACCTATATCAATAAATAACTTGTTGTCTTACTATAAGTACCTTAAACTCCTTGTTACATTCTTCTCCAATGGCAGGATATTTTCTGTCATAGAATCGGCATCTGTACATTACAAAAATGCTGCATGATTTAAAAGTGAAGTGGCAAATAAAACAACAGAATTAGGTAATTTATTATAATACAAATACATAATACAATACATAATCATGCATAAATGAACATTTTTTAACCTTCTTATTATTGATTCAAACAATCACTTTTACATACCTATTCTTGTTTCTACCTGTAGTCCACTGTTTAAAACATCCTCCTTTTCTTTTCAATATCAAAGGACTTTTGACAGGAATAACTATACATGAATATCAGTTTCAAAAGGATATATTAATCAAAAAGAAAAATTCTACTAATCTTAGATCTAAACCTTTTATCCTTTTATCTTTGAAAGATAAATTTGTACATAATTAGAATGGACATGATATGACTTATCTTTTTAATAATTCACTGAATAAGCATGTTTGTATCATTAAAACAACTTGCATTTCATCTTTCTTTTTTTTTCACGGTTATGCATGGGAATTATCGTTATATAATTAATATTCCGAGTTATGCACTACAATCTTAAGAATCAAATGTGCACATGTAAAATTCTTTGTGTTGTTAAAATTACCTTTAAAGATGGACGACACCCTGTTAATCACACTCCCTAAGGCATCTTCTAGCCTTCCCGTCTCTACTGAATTCAGTTCTATCTCCATGTACTGAGCATGGATTCTTATCGTTTGCGGTTTTGTTTGAAGTTCTCGGTTTCCTCGGTTGAATGTGTCATTACCGCCACATACTGCTGTATTACACAGGAAAAAGACAATACTGAAAACTAAATGGCGATCTTTTGGATGAAAACGTGTAAATAGCATCATTTGCATCAATTCAAGGATCAAATAACAAAGTTGTCTGCACTTTCAGTTTCGCTTTATTAGCTATGCGTTTCACAAATGAACTCGACTTTCACGAACAATGCTATGTACGACTTACTTGTTAAGCATTTGAAACTGAAAGTAAAAGTAGCAATGAGCCAAACGGCATTGGAGCTAACAGTTCAGTTAAAAACTGGCGATTCTAAACAATTTACCAAATCATGTGATACAAATAACACATCTGTTACTCTCAACAGTTTACGTCAAAACTGCGTTACATTGCAAAAGGAGGTTAACGATTTCCTGACCACTCTGGTCGAGGAAGAACGAAGTGTTTCAAATGTAAACAACGAATCGAAAACAAACGGTGGGCTTAATATATACTGTTATAAAAAGTAAATTCTATGTGTATTACAATCATTTTTATGTTCGTAGATGGAATAATTTCAAACATTTATTTTTTAGATTCGATGGAAGATGATGATCTCAGTGATGATGATGACGACGATGAGGAGGAGAACGACGAAGAAGACGGCGTTAATTCTAGTGGTCCCAAGTGTAAAAGACTGAAACAATAACATATATTCATTATCATTTTGTTTTACGCATCAATCCTGTCATCGTTCTGAAATTTTATGTGATAAATCATTTCAAATTTATGAACGTTGTCATGTTTTCAAAATATAAAGTTATTGCTCAAGTTTTAAGTGTAGTAGGTCCATTACTTATTTTTATTTACCATGTACCACATACTGAAGATCGCGACAAAAAGTAGGACACTAGACCCCCCTCCCCGCCCCTACATGAAAAATAACATTATTTGAATTTGATAGATACTGTATCATCAGACTCTTATACTCTTCTTTTAATCTTTGTGACCGTTTGACCTAACTAAAAATGTGTTGCATGCGCGGATCTAAAGGGGGAGGGGGGTGAAGCATATTCCTTTATATTCCATAGCTAATTTATTACCATTATCAATATTACACATTGTTTATCTTAAGTAAGATTTGGGGTCCAGACCCCCCATCAAGGAACATTTCTTAAATTTACATAGTAAATTTACCTAAAATATGCCTCGGACCCCAGGAACACTTCAATATACCTCAGACCCCCCCCCCCCCCCCCCCCCCCCCCCCCCGGTTGAAATATTTTTTATCCACGCTTGTGTTAATGGTTAATGTGATCACAGAATTGGCTAAATTATCTTGATTTATATATCTTAGCTTTTGTAACAATGTAACTTTATAATAATTCAAGCATAAGATAATCAAACTTTGTTAGTGTATGATTACCTATATTTTAAATTTTTGGTTCATTTTGATTATTCATACCAATTGGCAATGTACGTAATACAATTTTACAAGGTTTCTAAAATTACGAAGCGAGCGTCTTACGCAAATGGTTGCAGCTTGCAGAAAAGCGGAGAGAGTTTAACTGCATGAATCTTCAATTGAACCATCTTCCAAAGTCAAGGGTTTCTGATCCGCTCCACTTCTTGCAAAGATTAGGGCTTGCTTTTTCTGTTACACAGGGAATTAAAATACCTTGGCCTAATTCTACTGACCTAATTTTTCAAATAGCAGTAAGGTATACGATATGTACATGGTGCCATGTATGTATGGAGTTGAATTGATACCATATAACGCTGCATTGACCATATTCTTATCACGCCGTAACCTGTGCTGTTTCTGTGGTTACCTTTTCCCAATCAACACCTGATCCAGGGACTGAATCAGAATGTCCGACCTATCAATGGAACCGGTCGTGGTCATCCATGGCGGGGCGTGGGCGATCCCGGACAAACTGTCGTCTGCTAGTGTAGAAGGCGTCTGTTCCGCGGCGCGTGCTGGGTATGACGTGTTGATTCGGAGTGGGAGCGCGATGGATGCCGTGGAGGCGGCGGTGAGGGTGATGGAGGACTGTCCGGCCTTTGATGCAGGTCCTAGAAAGTACAAACCTTATACTTGTAGGCTATTTCTATTTATTGAATGACAATAACTTAAACTGCCAGAAACTTTTTCTCAAATTCATTGCAAAAAGAATTTCTGTACCTAGAAAATAACATATATTTTCACTATATAGTTCTTATGACTGGTCTTATTATGGTAAATATTATTTTGCTTTACACAATGTGTATGATTTTTCATTTTGAAAACACAGCTTTAGAAAAATAATGATGCAAAATACTCACCTGGGTACAAGCAAATGAGCTAACTGCTCTGACATAAAGCACAAAATCTGTGTCCCTCACACCCTCTCCCTGGGGGTACCTGACATCCAGGGGCTCTTCTTCTGTCTCGCCCCACACTGAAAGCTCAGATAGGTGAGAACTTGGAACCTGTCAAGCAAATTCACAGTAGTTTTTGTTATACCTAAAAAAATTATCTCATATTATATGTATATGTAAAATATACATTATAAAAAGCATTAAATAAAATCAACAACACTAGGCATCTTAAAAGTGTCAGATCTAATATATATAAATATATATAGATACTAATCCAGTAAAGTGAATATATAAAGCACTAAAAATGTCTAACGATAAAATGTATACTAATACTAGTATTTAAAAATATAATATTGATGCCTATAATTTACAGTTTTATCCTGCTTAAATATTTTGTACAAAACAGCAACCAAGATGATGCTGGAAGGGCCTTTACTGGTACCAATACCTATATCAATAAATAACTTGTTGTCTTACTATAAGTACCTTAAACTCCTTGTTACATTCTTCTCCAATGGCAGGATATTTTCTGTCATAGAATCGGCATCTGTACATTACAAAAATGCTGCATGATTTAAAAGTGAAGTGGCAAATAAAACAACAGAATTAGGTAATTTATTATAATACAAATACATAATACAATACATAATCATGCATAAATGAACATTTTTTAACCTTCTTATTATTGATTCAAACAATCACTTTTACATACCTATTCTTGTTTCTACCTGTAGTCCACTGTTTAAAACATCCTCCTTTTCTTTTCAATATCAAAGGACTTTTGACAGGAATAACTATACATGAATATCAGTTTCAAAAGGATATATTAATCAAAAAGAAAAATTCTACTAATCTTAGATCTAAACCTTTTATCCTTTTATCTTTGAAAGATAAATTTGTACATAATTAGAATGGACATGATATGACTTATCTTTTTAATAATTCACTGAATAAGCATGTTTGTATCATTAAAACAACTTGCATTTCATCTTTCTTTTTTTTTCACGGTTATGCATGGGAATTATCGTTATATAATTAATATTCCGAGTTATGCACTACAATCTTAAGAATCAAATGTGCACATGTAAAATTCTTTGTGTTGTTAAAATTACCTTTAAAGATGGACGACACCCTGTTAATCACACTCCCTAAGGCATCTTCTAGCCTTCCCGTCTCTACTGAATTCAGTTCTATCTCCATGTACTGAGCATGGATTCTTATCGTTTGCGGTTTTGTTTGAAGTTCTCGGTTTCCTCGGTTGAATGTGTCATTACCGCCACATACTGCTGTATTACACAGGAAAAAGACAATACTGAAAACTAAATGGCGATCTTTTGGATGAAAACGTGTAAATAGCATCATTTGCATCAATTCAAGGATCAAATAACAAAGTTGTCTGCACTTTCAGTTTCGCTTTATTAGCTATGCGTTTCACAAATGAACTCGACTTTCACGAACAATGCTATGTACGACTTACTTGTTAAGCATTTGAAACTGAAAGTAAAAGTAGCAATGAGCCAAACGGCATTGGAGCTAACAGTTCAGTTAAAAACTGGCGATTCTAAACAATTTACCAAATCATGTGATACAAATAACACATCTGTTACTCTCAACAGTTTACGTCAAAACTGCGTTACATTGCAAAAGGAGGTTAACGATTTCCTGACCACTCTGGTCGAGGAAGAACGAAGTGTTTCAAATGTAAACAACGAATCGAAAACAAACGGTGGGCTTAATATATACTGTTATAAAAAGTAAATTCTATGTGTATTACAATCATTTTTATGTTCGTAGATGGAATAATTTCAAACATTTATTTTTTAGATTCGATGGAAGATGATGATCTCAGTGATGATGATGACGACGATGAGGAGGAGAACGACGAAGAAGACGGCGTTAATTCTAGTGGTCCCAAGTGTAAAAGACTGAAACAATAACATATATTCATTATCATTTTGTTTTACGCATCAATCCTGTCATCGTTCTGAAATTTTATGTGATAAATCATTTCAAATTTATGAACGTTGTCATGTTTTCAAAATATAAAGTTATTGCTCAAGTTTTAAGTGTAGTAGGTCCATTACTTATTTTTATTTACCATGTACCACATACTGAAGATCGCGACAAAAAGTAGGACACTAGACCCCCCTCCCCGCCCCTACATGAAAAATAACATTATTTGAATTTGATAGATACTGTATCATCAGACTCTTATACTCTTCTTTTAATCTTTGTGACCGTTTGACCTAACTAAAAATGTGTTGCATGCGCGGATCTAAAGGGGGAGGGGGGTGAAGCATATTCCTTTATATTCCATAGCTAATTTATTACCATTATCAATATTACACATTGTTTATCTTAAGTAAGATTTGGGGTCCAGACCCCCCATCAAGGAACATTTCTTAAATTTACATAGTAAATTTACCTAAAATATGCCTCGGACCCCAGGAACACTTCAATATACCTCAGACCCCCCCCCCCCCCCGGTTGAAATATTTTTTATCCACGCTTGTGTTAATGGTTAATGTGATCACAGAATTGGCTAAATTATCTTGATTTATATATCTTAGCTTTTGTAACAATGTAACTTTATAATAATTCAAGCATAAGATAATCAAACTTTGTTAGTGTATGATTACCTATATTTTAAATTTTTGGTTCATTTTGATTATTCATACCAATTGGCAATGTACGTAATACAATTTTACAAGGTTTCTAAAATTACGAAGCGAGCGTCTTACGCAAATGGTTGCAGCTTGCAGAAAAGCGGAGAGAGTTTAACTGCATGAATCTTCAATTGAACCATCTTCCAAAGTCAAGGGTTTCTGATCCGCTCCACTTCTTGCAAAGATTAGGGCTTGCTTTTTCTGTTACACAGGGAATTAAAATACCTTGGCCTAATTCTACTGACCTAATTTTTCAAATAGCAGTAAGGTATACGATATGTACATGGTGCCATGTATGTATGGAGTTGAATTGATACCATATAACGCTGCATTGACCATATTCTTATCACGCCGTAACCTGTGCTGTTTCTGTGGTTACCTTTTCCCAATCAACACCTGATCCAGGGACTGAATCAGAATGTCCGACCTATCAATGGAACCGGTCGTGGTCATCCATGGCGGGGCGTGGGCGATCCCGGACAAATTGTCGTCTGCTAGTGTAGAAGGCGTCTGTTCCGCGGCGCGTGCTGGGTATGACGTGTTGATTCGGAGTGGGAGCGCGATGGATGCCGTGGAGGCGGCGGTGAGGGTGATGGAGGACTGTCCGGCCTTTGATGCAGGTATACTACAGAGACAAGGTGTGGGGCCAACTTTGTAAAAGAATGTGCTTGTTCTGATCCAATTGGCATCCAGTTCAGATTAAAAAAAAAATGAATTTTAAACTTCTTCCTTTTAAAAAAAAAAAAGACGTTTGCCGAAAGATTTTGTATAATTCAAATTTTAAAATTTAAAAAATTTCTCACGCCATACCCTAAACACGAAATTGAGAGGACAAAGAATTTTTTTAAATGGGGGGGGGGGGTACAATGGAGTACAATATCTGCGAGTGCTATGACAGAAGCAAACTATAGGTATTTGACACTGTGACACAATTCCGTTCTATTATTGTTTTTAGGCACTGGGTCGGTTCTGAATACGAAGGGCGAGGTAGAAATGGACTCTGTTATAATGGACGGCCGAGAGCTACAGTGCGGGTCCGTGGCATGTGTACAAAACATCAAGAACCCGGTGTCTCTCGCCAGGGCCGTCTTAGAAAAAGTGAGACGTCAACATTCTACACCAAGCCTGAATATATCTGATTTGATTTATACTTATTTAAGTTGAGAATTAAAAAAAAAGATCTTGTTTGGTTTTTGAAAAAAATAAAGCACCTGTCTCCATATTACTAATACCCCCCTCCCCTCAAAAAAAAAAGGAAAGAAAAAAGAAAGAGAATCTGGGCTGTACGACTTGGAGTAAAATTAAGCACGAACTCCATGAAGAATAACGTTTTGTTTTTTTAAATTCAGACAGATCACACACTCCTGGTTGGGAAAGGCGCCAATGAGTTTGCAGAGGAAATCGGGATCCATACGGTACCGACGGACAGCCTGGTAACGGAGGACGCGCGGGAGGAATGGCGCCATTTCATGCAATTCAAAACCACAGTAAACGTGCTCTTTAGAAATAGGTAATCATCAAACCCAATTGTATCAGAAAAAGAACTTATTAATAATCGAATACATTTTAACGATATTTATACAGATATTTGTTTAAAAGGGGAAAAAGTTAGTCGCAGAGACAAATTTTCAATTGAGACTTAAAGATTATTATAACGTGCACGCAAGTTTGACTACAGTGGTTTATATAATCCTTCTCATCTTCAGAACGTCAAGGTTTTGTGATGATAACAGAAGTTCTGGAGTTCCGTGATCACAAACCTTGACGCTGTGAAGATGCATTTTCCCAAGTTTTGTGTTTTCTGATCCAGAATAGCAGAGCGCATCAGAAATCAATGACTTGGGAAGTTATCTTTCTTAAACTTTCAACTTCTTTTTTTCACTTTGTAGAGAAGCGACCCCGTCCACATCCGCGGTGTGCGACACACTGGGTCACGACACGGTGGGAGCGGTGGCGCTAGACAGGAGTGGTTCCACGGCGGCGGCGACCTCTACCGGCGGAATCACCGCTAAACGGCCCGGCCGGGTCGGCGACAGCCCCATCGTAGGCAAGAACCATCACAAGTCAAGCCAGGCTAATCCCACATCTATACTCTTTTTTTCTTCAATTTTAACCTTCAGGGGCAACACTGGTTTTGTTGACATGTTTTCAGGTTTTATCAATAATTATACACTCGCATATATATATATTAATTTTTGTGCTTTTTCAACAAAAATATTTACGATAAAATATAGATCAAATGCATGCAACTCAGTACATATATTAGGGAGAATTCGCCTTTTTTAAAGTTGACAATTTATTAAAGAATTGTCATCCATTCCAGAGATGGGGTAATTGTGTATTTTTAATTACAAAACCTTATTTTCCTTTTGGCGGAAATTATCATAAAGTTTCATAATTAGTTGTATATCTAAAACTATTAGACTAGTCTCTGAAGAATTTGGTTCATATAATTTATCTTGTTCTACTTACAAAAGTCAATAATAAAAAATCAGATAATCTACGAGACAGGCTGTGGTTTTCACGTAATGCAGACCATATAAATATTCAACCATTGAAGATGGCTTTACCTATATAAATATTTGATTTTTGGACATCCTTTAATAAACCTGCAGGTGCTGGAGCATACGCCGACAATGAATCTGGGGCTGTGTCCACCACGGGGCACGGGGAATCCATCACCAAGGTCTGTCTGGCCAGACAGGTCACCCACCTCATGGAGTCAGGTACCGTGTGTCTTCTATCTAACTACAGTTGAGCTTTGTCTAGTATAACTCTGGTTACATTTAATGCTAACTTGTGTACAACTGCGTTGTTATCAAGTCATATTGCACCACCAAGACATTGTAATTATGTACAAATTTATGGCATTCTATATGTACACGCGTATATAAAATATTTGTACAGGGATGTCAGCTCAAAAAGCTTCAGAAGTAGCCTTACAAAAGATGGCTGACAGGGTTAAAGGTCACGGGGGCGTGGTGACCGTCAGTAAGGATGGAGACATTGGGAAACACTTCACTACAGAGAGGATGGCGTGGGCGTGGATCAAGGCTGGAAAACTCCACTACGGACTGAACTGTGGCGAGGATTTCATAGCTGCTGAGTAAAGACAGGAGGGATAAGATGTACCATGACCAAAAAAGGGGAAAAAGACACAATTGTTTTAATAGATGCATGTAAATTTAATTAACTGCAAATCTTGCATGCAAATTTAATAAAAATATGGAAAGTAGTGACAATACAATACATGAGCTGCAGTTAAATGAACAAACACAGAGTTGATAAAAATTTGATAGGTTGTTCCATATGACATTTGTAACTGATAAGAAAAATGATTCATTAACACAGCTCACATTGCAGTCATGCACAGACTGACACTGAGAGACAGACTGCAATCTGAAGAGGTCAAGTCCTACAGAGGTTTTAAACCCTTGAGGACTCGCCTCACTAACAACATTTGCTGTGTGTTCCTGATTTGCATTCTAGGCCCTATTATGACTATGAGTAAATTATGCCCTGACCAAATATAAAACATGTACATTGTACATAGCACTAGCACCTCTCTAAAATTCTCAAATAGTTGAAGGTATTCCTCAACTCTTGTTCAGATACATGGTAAATCTGGTACTTAATGAATTTAAAGACATCCACATCTTTTCATTGAACATTTCACATCCATGGATTTTGAGTTCTTGGTGATTTATCAGGAACGGTGTTTTTGAACTGAAGACTGAGTTGTCTAATGGAATATTAAGAGTCTTTGTCTTCAAACTGCATTATTTTGGAATTATACACCTTGATCCTGGTATTAGGGAGAGCTTTGGTGAGATTGGATGTGAACTGGAGAACAGATATATACTCCACTGTGGTAGTGCCCCCCGGACTGCTCTCCTGAGTTTTTGGAAGGATAGGGATCCATTTCGTGCTTGAAGTCTCGTTCTCCAGGATAATGGAGGTACTGGTATTGTTCATGATCCCCCACTCTAACCTCTCTAAGGACTGGAGTCCTGTCACCAGCTTAAACATGTTGAAATTCACCCTTGCTGGTATCTACAATACACATGTCATCTCTGATTATCCTGCTTAACAAGATGCAAAAGAAGTTTACTGTGGAGCTGGTTTACAGTGAGAAGGCTAATGTTTACTATTACTTTTTATTATGGCACCAATTTCTTGTTTTCAAAACCCTCCACTTACCGGCGTACTTTCTTGAGTGTTGGGCCAGACCACCAGTGTCTTGATGTGGTCCAATCCTTTCATTGACTCTGGCACCACATACATGATCAACTCCAACTTTTGAAGACTGCAAACAACGACAAACAGTTTTAAAGAAAAAAAAATTTGAATCCGATTCCTCCTGAAAACTAGTTGCTATTTTTAATAAGATTGCACGAACACTATCAAACACAAAGTTACAAGTAAACAAAACTGAACTATATCATATTTCCTGCCTTTTGACCCTGCTATACATGCAACAGTTAAATAAAACTATATTTTATCTTCTAACTAAATTATAATGTACTATATTGCCTGCCTTTTGATTGATTTAGAGATTACACTACAACTTTATATTATGTTCCCTGCCTTTTGATCTGACTGAGAGCTTCTCCAAGTCCTTGATCACTGTCAATGTTGCCACCATTCTCCAACCGAAGGGTCCTCAGATTCTTCAGATTGGCCAGTAAGGAATACGTCTGCAATGAAAAAGTAAGAAATGAGTTTCATTTTCGCAAAGGCATTCCTGCTTTAGATAAATATCAGTCACATCAGGTATTAATTATGGTCGGTCTTTATCAAGTTTTAGAAGAATATCTAAATATTTGTTCTGTGAAGGACTTTATATTTATAATGGATTTCTATTCTTGGAAAAAAAACATCAGGCTTGATCAGGCATCGTAGTTTGCTCTCTATGAACATGGCTTAACATCAGTTAAGTTTATGCACCTTTAACGTCCAGTGTAGACATAAGACACATACCTTGGATGTCCATTTAGACATAAGACACATACCTTAGACGTCCATGTAGACATAAGACACATACCTTGGACGTCCAGTGTAGACATAAGACACATACCTAGGACGTCCGTGTTGATATAAGACACATACCTTGGACGTCCAGTGTAGACATAAGACACATATCTTGGACATCCAGTGTAGACATAAGACACATACCTTGGACGTCCAGTGTAGACATAAGACACATACCTTGGACATCCAGTGTAGACATAAGACACATACTTTGGACGTCCAGTGTAGACATAAGACACATACCTTGGACATCCAGTGTAGACATAAGACACATACCTTGGACGTCCAGTGTAGACATAAGACACATACCTTGGACGTCCAGTGTAGACATAAGACACATACCTTGGACGTCCAGTGTAGACATAAGACACATACCTTGGATGTCCAGTGTAGACATAAGACACATACCTTGGACGTCCATGTTGATATAAGACACATACCTTGTACGTCCAGTGTAGACATAAGACACATACCTAGGACGTCCGTGTTGATATAAGACACATACCTTGTACGTCCAGTGTAGACATAAGACACATACCTTGGACATCCAGTGTAGACATAAGACACATACCTTGGACATCCAGTGTAGACATAACCCACATACCTTGGACATCCAGTGTAGACATAAGACACATACTTTGGACGTCCAGTGTAGACATAAGACACATACCTTGGACGTCCAGTGTAGACATAAGACACATACCTTGGATGTCAAGTGTAAACATAAAACACATACCTTGGACGTCCGTGTTGATATAAGACACATACCTTGGACGTCCAGTGTAGACATAAGACACATACCTTGGATGTCCAGTGTATACATGAGACACATACCTTGGACATCCAGTGTAGACATAAGACACATACCTTGGACGTCCATGTAGACATAAGACACATACCTTGGACGTCCAGTGTAGACATAAGACACATACCTTGGATGTCCGGTGTAGACATAAGACACATACCTTGGACATCCAGTGTAGACATAAGACACATACCTTGGACGTCCATGTAGACATAAGACACATACCTTGGACGTCCAGTGTAGACATAAGACACATACCTTGGACGTCCAGTGTAGACAATCTCCAAGTTCCAGACACTCCAGTTGTTCCATCTTCTCCAGGAAAGAGAAATCTGTCTCCTCCACTTTGGCTAGGGTTGTCAAGGACTGTAATACAAATCCATACCACATGTAATATGTACCACAATAACAGTGACTAATAAACAGTGAAATACATGTATTGTTATTTAACGAAGCCAAGGACAGTTTGAGTGTGCTTGACTGCACAACTTTTTACTTTCATTAAGTACTAGGTGCAAAGTTATAATTTTCTCTTGTATTGTGTTTTTAAAACAAAATTAACATTATCTGTAACATTTACAAGTTGAAAATTGTAATTTTATAACCTTAATTGGATTGAAATTGATTACTGGAAACAACCCCTTAGATAAATGGGGCAATAAATAAATCATCTTTTGTGATATAGAATTTAAACTCTGAATAAGAAATTTCATGAAAATATCAAGGGTAGAAATAATTAGTGTGATTAGTGTATATTTGGCCTCGTTAATAATGGTTATATACATTACAAACTGATGCACACTTAATGATTCTTAAATTGGATTTTAGGCCATACAAATGAGGTAAACCATATGTCAAGGAAGGTAGAACTGTCTGTAAACCTTACACAAAATAACCTTTGGCAACTGTACACATTACTGTTGCTAATTTTTTCCCCACACATTTGCAATTTCATTCCATATTAACAGTTTATCTGTTATGAGAACTAGCCAATATAGTCTACTCACCAGCTTTTTGAGTTGGGTGAGGGATGACAGATCATCCAACCCCCCGCTCAGTGTATATGAGGGCATGGCCAACCCGGCTACACCACGCAGCTTCAGCTCCGTAAGTTGGGGCAAAGAGCTGAACTTTCCGATGTTTAACTTGGTGACATGGTCCCTGTTCATAATTAACAAAAGCTTTCATATATGAAAATCTAGAAATTCAGATTAACACATATTGATAATCTGCAGAGGAAAAGTCTATGTTCATGATAAATTCATTAATTTTGAAATAGGTAACATCAAAACAGGGGTAGACATTTGTAATACCGTAATTATTTCACAAAATAACAGACATATAATCTTATGCAGCTGGAAGTTAATTTCAAAGTAAACTTTTCTCAAGTCCCATTTTACCATTTCTGCTCATCGTCATAATCACTGATCCACTCGGCAGTGAAGACTTCTAGATGAGGCATCTTCTCACACACATGCTGGAGAATGGAGCCGGGAACCAGGCCAAAATGGATGTTCTGTACACAGGTCAGCTGGG
Source organism: Magallana angulata (assembly GCF_025612915.1). NCBI lineage: Eukaryota > Metazoa > Mollusca > Bivalvia > Ostreida > Ostreidae > Magallana > Magallana angulata. Next base: position 4,519,894 of record NC_069113.1, on the reverse strand, counting down.
GCACCACCGACAAAAACTGGTGCCATGTGTGGTTCCGATTCTCATAGTGCTCAAGTCCGCGCAGGTTCTACAACCAAACCAGACAACATGCAGATAAATACTGTGGAATCATTAGAATTCATGGTGGTTCAATTTTCGTGGTATTTGTGGCTAGCCCTCCCAAACGAATTTACATCCTTGACAAAAACAAACTTTGAAAGAGTTAGTTTCAATGCTGAAACTGAAAACCGACACATCCACGAATTTACATCCCTACCAATGACCCCAAAAAACGAACAATTCACGAAAATTGGCCCCCATGTATTTAAATGATTCCACAGTAGATAACAACCAACCCAAACAGTGTATATAATGTGTGTTCATACATGTACATTCCTATACACTGTATTACCACTACTAACTGAAAAAAAATTATGAAGAACAGTGGTGTGAATTAAAGCAATATGAGCTGCAATTTTCATGTCAGAAAGTTTAATTGTTACAGTGGAATCTTAGTTAACTACTTAAATGACAAACAAAATGAAGATTTACAAACTTCTGTCATATTTTTGTGAAAAAAAAGCTATTTGGAGGCTCAGATTGCAGCATACCTGGTATTTATATCATTGTTGTCCTGTACAAAGAACTGGTTTTCCATGTATTCCACTGTACATTCATCTTTATTATGATAAAATTCTAATGATTTGTTTTCAACTAATTCATCATAAAGATTTAAAAGTTACACAAAGAATTATCTTAACATGTTTTGGAAGAAAAATAAAATTATCAAAAATACAAGTCATATTGCTTTTAATGGGTTGCATATGAAAGATGATCTTTTCACAGAGCATATACTATAGCAGTCATTTAGAGCACAAGCACATATAAGTATGGATTTGAAGATGGAAGAACATATGGTTAATAAATCATGCATGACTAAATAATAATTTGTGAAATAAACTGAACAAAAGTCATTTAACGAATAGATGTAACTAAACAACTGGATGATCATCTACTTACCAGGGAATGAACAGCCCTCCTCAGGAGAAACTTGACAGCCTTTTTCCAATCCATCACTTTGACATTTCTAAGTTTTACATCACGCCACTATTTGTAAGAAGGAATGAGGTAAATCAATAAATATTAAACTATTAAATACCTGCACTTAACCTTTGTACACATATTTAATAGCTTAAAAATCAAGAATTTCAAGAATTACAGCTAATCATTATTGTAATCAGGTTTAAAAAGATGAAATACTGTACATCTACAGAAATATTATAAAGTATTCAACTAACAAAATTGCAGATAATTATCAAAAACAAACAAGAAATTTGACTTACAAGTATTGGATTCTGTGCCAAGTTCCTCCAAGTTCGACAAACCAAACTGACTCTGTGATACAGGAAACAAAATAATACACAAAATTAATACAGTATACTGTCAATTCCTTACATTACGCGAGTACTTAATTTCGCGATCCCGCTGGTTTGTATCAAATCGCGAGAATATAGAATTGCGAACGCTGAACTTTTCTCCTTATTTCTTTTAGTTTTCAACTCTCAGAATATAATGGTGAGATTTTAAAATTCGCGATGCTTCTCGCGATTTTACGCAGATATTCATTCCTCGCCTCTAATTAGGAATTTACAGTAATTATATGTACAACACATTCTTTTTACATGTACATGTTCATTTATGTACACATGTATTTCGTTAATATTTACCTTGCCAAGTCGTGCATGTTGAGGTACTCAAATATACAGAGCATGCAGTCGAATCCTCCGTACAACTTCTTGATGTGGCAGTTGCCCGGGTTGATGCCAGACTTCCAGTGTCGTGTAGATCGACTGCTCTTTGATTCCGGAGTATCGTTCTTGGGAGAACTAACATCACCAATATTAACACTAATCTTTGTACTGGACGGCGATGACTTGTCATTTGTCACCGTAACACTAAGCTTAGCTGTCTCTCCCAGTTGTACGGGAAATGTTTTGGGTGGCAGAAACACTTTTAGTCCATCCCCCGTCAAAAGAAGGCACGAGGGAGGGACAGTGATTTGCATGTTGTTGATCTTCAGAGCTAGCGGCTGCTTGAGATTCAGTCTTTTTGACACAGCACTAGGCAAGGTCAGAAGCTGTCCATTTTTTGTAGTTTGCGTTAGTTCCCCACCGTTAGTACTTGGGCTGGACTTGGGGGTGGGTGCTGCCGTGAGTTTGGGGGGTGGTTGTGAAATTGAAGAAACACTTGGAAAAGAACTTACATTCGTGGATGGAAAAGCTGTCGGAGGCCGGATTACAGAAGATGGATTCAAATGACTAATTATCGCTGCCCCTTGTAATGGATTTAAGATTGAAAGGTTTGGAATAGCTGTGAATGCTGCTGGTCTGGAGTTAATCACTGTGGTGTGGGTGGGGGAACTGATCGTTGGACTGTGTCCATTGAAGGCAAAGCTGGCCTGGGATCCACTGAAGGTGTTCAGCAGCACTGGCATGGGAGTGGTAGTGAGATTAACCGACCTTTTGTCAAGGACCGACTTCAGAGAGCCTAGGGTTGTCTCACTTACATCATTCTTCCCCTTAGCTTGGCTGTATTCTTCTACATCCATGGGCTCCTGCTTCACTGTCACTTTAGGGGTGGTAACCACATTAGTGGACACTGAGAGTGGAGAAACCCCTGTAGAGACACTTAGAGGAACCCCTGAAGAGACAATCGCTGGCTTCTTGACCTGCTGAGACACCACAGTGGCCTTGATGGTTTTACCATTGGAATTAAGCACGGAAATAGGATACATCTTCATTGTGCTTGCTGGCTTTGGTTGTTTTATCGCTGTAGACCCTGTAACGCATCTCTGTGAAAAATGTCAACAAGAATCTATGTTTAAATATATATCATATATATATTTATATATATAAATAGAGAGAGAGAGAGAGATATATATATAAAACTAGAAAACTGACCAGTCAGGAAGGGCCCCGCTATGACAATCAATATAGAGAAGTAAAAAAAACTTTGAATTCCATCCTCTTTATATTAACAATGATGAAAAATAAATGCCCAGCATAAGATGTAAAGAATTGCAATATATAGGATCTCATGATTTGTAGTTGGATATTATTTTCATCCAACAATTAAAGTGTTTTTTTTCTTGAGCCTTAGTGAGGGGATAAAACACACAAGTTGGATAAAAATCATATTATACTACAAATCATATGAGATTCTATTTATCCCATGTTTTATACACCACAATCAATGTTTACACTGTTTATAAAACTCCACATTATTTTACTTCATTATGCCTACGTAATCCCGATGTAAAGTCACAACTGTGGGATATCAAAAAAATTTCCAGTGAGTCATATCCATGGGATAAAGGAGGTTAACATGGGATAAAATAAAATTTGTTAAAAAAACAAAGAATTGATACCAATGCAATGATACCTAGGCTTTGCCTCAACTTCAAACAAACATCACTTGCAGACACATGTGTACGGTAATACATATAACAGATAAAGACAGAGCTTAGATTTTCTGAAACAGTCAAGATAATTAATCTCAGGGGATTAGTTATCCTGCTCTCATCTATTTATTTAATTTAATCAGGGCTTACAGAAGGAACATTTTCAGGTACTATTCTTAAGTTTCCTTTAATATAAACATAGCAACCAAAAACAAGTATTTGGACTAGAATGAAATATATTCTTTATCAAATACCATCCTTTAAACTGAGGGGTAAAAATATTAGGGTGCAGCTAAAACAAACATCAGTGCAGACAAAGGTGTTCATTAATCTCGATATGACAGATAGAGATAAGCCTCTAAATTTTCTGCAGCAGGCAAGATAATTAATCCCAGGGGATTAATTGTTCTGCTCTCTTATCCTTTTCTTCTAAATTTACAATAAGAATTTTTTTTCAGAAATGACAGAATGGGGTTATTATCTGATTACCTGTTAAAATTAACAGCATTAAGGCAGAAAAAAATAAAATAAATAATTAAAAAATAAAATAGTGTGAAAGGTTAATTAATCCCAAAGGACAAATATTGCACAGCCTTCCATGTATACAATGGTAACATTCTCAGCAGTTATCTCTCTTTGCCCATTCATTCTCAGCAGTTATCTCTCTTTGCCCATTCATTCTTATGCATAGTTAGGAATCTACCCCACCACCCCAGCTCTAAACCAGAAGACATAGAGAACCAAACTTAGCATCAAAATATGTATTTCTGCCTACTGAACTACCATACCAAATTTGAACTTGATTGGGCAACCATAAAAAAATTTATTAGAAAAAAACATGAAATTTGTGGACGGAAGAGTGACAGACGGACGGACAGAAGGACGGACGGACAGAGTGATTACTATAGGGCACCCGCAAATCCTTGCGGGGCCCTAATAATTATTTATTATAACAGTACATACATATATATATCAAGAATTATTGCTGCAATGAAAAATGGTACAAAAATCTACAATTTCAAACATATTCGTCAATAAACACAAATGGTAGTAATGTGAAAGGAAACATGTCTTGTAAAACCCTACAATGAATGTGAAACTTTGACCTGACCTTATATTGTGAACTTGATTTTATTATTATAATAAATTCATTATAAGGATGTAGAAAATTATGAACACAGTGAAGTAAATTTAGTGGCCCTATGAAGTTGCTAAAACCTAGTTTTCCTGTATGGACAAATCAATAAATCATTCTTTATCTACAAACAGTCAGACAGACAAAGCAGCAGAGAGTACTGACCAGGCACACAAAGTCTTCGATGTCATTGTTGGTGTTGACACACTCGGGGTGGAACAGACAGAGACAGATGATGCACTGCAGGGACGGGGGGACCATGTTCCTCCCCGGACAATGCAGGTTACACAGCTCCTCTAACGACTGGGAGCTGAAAGACAGATCATCACTCAAAATAGTTTACAGTAAAATAAGATTCAAACAAAATAGACACGTATACCTATACATGTAGTTTAAATCTGCAAGCGTTTCTTTTTTCATTCATAATTATGCAAAAAAGTATCATTGTACATGTAAATGAAGGATTAAACATTACATAACCAACATGTTTATGACATGTAAACATTCTGATTAAAACTAGTACCTTGACACTCCTTATTAATGGTTTGTACCTTCAAATGTTGACTTGTTAAGAGCATCAATGATCTAATTTTAATCCTAAAGAATTCTTTAATATGTAATAACCCCAATGTAAGAAAACCCTACATTTACCAGTGCATATCTAATTAGTTTATCACTAGTAATTAGTTATAACACATTGAGCTACCCAGGCAGATGCTGAATATTATATAATACTGTGGAATCACTTCAATTCATTGGGGGAGGGGCAATTTTTGTGAATTGTCATCTTTAAAGAGTTCATTGCCGATCATTAGGATGTAATTTAGTGGAACTTTTGGTATAATGTATTATAAATATACACTTTATTTCATAATTTGGTGGGTTTGAACATTCGTCAATCACAGGTCCCTGAGAAATCCATAAAAATTCAACCTCTGTGAATTATATTGATTCAAAAAATTTAAATAATCCTTTTCCTTTAATTTGAGACTCACAAACATTAAATAAGTTCTTGTTAGACAATAACTACAGCATATCAACATCGTCCATATTGTGGAAGAAAAGATAAAATAAATATGTGACTGAACAATGAATCCAACCAAGGACATTGGCATCCCTCCTGTTCAACCACTGAACTACCCATGCTGACACTCCAGTTCATCAACCTCCATGTCAGCCAAACAACATGTACTATACATGGACTACAACCCTAGAACTTGGTCAAATTTCTCTCACCTGTCAGGTGGCTTGGCTACTTTGAATATTTTGGGGGCCCCCGGCGTTGTACTTTTTCTGGCGGTGGGTTTATATCGTTTTGGGGATGGCTCACTTGTAAAGGAAGAGTCATTTGATTCTACTTTCGGAGTCGTAGAGTTCTCACGTTGCATGATTTCTTTTACTGACTTGGGGGGTCTGCCCCTTTTACGGACAATATGGCTACGAGGAGTCAAGCTTTTGTTTATTCCACTGGAAGGCCTCCCTCGCTTTCTCCTGATAAATCCTACCTATTGACAACAGAAATATGAATAAAAATATACAGAAATTATACTTCTAAATCACCATGAGGTGTTGATCAGGTGTTGATTCTTAAAGCTCTAATAAAAGATTGCAAATGAATGAAAGGCATTGGAAATGTTAGGATATGCTATGATAAAATCATATCAAAATGAAACACAGAAGGGGAAGCAAAGTCCTGACCTGACTTCCACTGATTCTTCCCCCCTCTGAAAGCACCTTTTCTTCTCCATCTCGCTCAATCACCACTTGAGGTTTAGATTCCAGGCCTTGCCTTGGTGTTTTCGGAGATCCAAAACCGCCACGACCTACTGATCCGGATGATCGAACGACCTCAAAAGGAGGCTCCAGGATTGGTTTGCGTATGAATGAAAAGTTGTCAAGTGTCAGCTCTGAATTGGTCATCACCACTATAAACAATGAAGATTTTGTTGCAAAATTTTTTGGTCATTGAATGAGGACATTGCTAAATTAAATGCCATGTACCGGTATTTATATATGTAAATAGATACATTCAGCAAAACGCTTTTTCAAATTGATTTTAATTTGTTGGAAATTTAATTTCCACTAAATGTCAAACATCCTAATTATAACATGTCTACAATATATATATGTTTATAATGATAGATAGTCTAATTTTTTATTATTTTCCTACCTCCAAATTTTAAAGTCATATTTTAAATCTAAAATAAGATGGCTGAAAAAAGTGATTTGACTGTGCCAAGGTTTTACCATGATTATATTTCAATAAATTTTGTATTACTGTAGATGATCATATTGGCCATATTTTAACTATGTAGCCTTTGTGAATACTAAAACTTACAGTGTTTGGTAATGTCAACCATTGATCTCTGTAAAATATAAAACAACAATCAATAAGAATAAATATATCAATTATTATTCTACTGCAATTAATAGGATATAAGGAAATTTAGGAAAAATCTTTAAAAAAAAAAAAATTCTGAAAAAGAAAAGAGAATCGACAGTATTGGGGTTCTATTAGCTAGCTCACCAGTTTTCTTCCCTCTGGAGGGTGGTAGTAAACGTCGGCAGGAACTGACTTCATCGTCCCTTGCTTCGTTACTGGAGAGTATGTACTCCTGAACACAACCTCTCTCTTCCACCCTAAGTAATTCAAAACCATGCCTCCTCATGACATACGTATATGTAGTATGTATCAAAGAATATAGTACAAAAGATGTATTAAATATGTACAAAAGCACATTACATATATTTTGATATCTGATGAAATTTCCAATCTATAAATATAAAATGTACTCGTGCCTTTTTAAAAAAAAATAAGTATTACTTGAATACATTAATTTGAACTAAGGTTAAAAAATAATTTAACCTACTAACCTTCATTAAAGGGTTTGAGTAAAAGTTCTCTTTGTTCTTCAGATATCACCATACTTTTCCTGTTTGCTGTAAAATATTTAGGTTTCACTTTGTTATTAAATATATGCTTGAAAAATAAACAGAATGATTGTAACATATACGAGAGCAGAGTACGGACAAACATGATTATTAACATATCAATCAAGTTGATTATGAAAAAAATATATACAATATCTATGAGGCGTTGATTCGCTGGTCTCATAATCATCTGTAAAATCTCCATCCATTTTTTTCACACGCGGGCGTTTTCCCTTCCCAAAGACATCAGTAGCCTTCATGATATCACTGTCATTGATTTCAAACCCTTCCTCATCCCCCTCTGTCTGTGTTTCAGTTCCTGTAACTTCTTCATTACTGTGGGTTTCTTCTTCATCAATCAAAGATTCTTCTGCATCTACATTATCATCTTTTTCTTGCACAGGTGTCCCTTCTTTACTATTGACAATTTGCTCATTCTCTGTTTGTAAATTGTTTGTTTTTTCTAGTTTTGCTTTGTTCACATCCCCATCTGTTTCATCATCACCGATGGCATTTTGAGTTACCTCATCTGTTTTTGAGGTGAGGTCCTTCGAGTTTGAGTTAGTGTCTGTGCTCTGACCAACATCAATGTCCTGTTTTTCTGCTGAATTTCCTTCACTGGGTACAGAGCTTCCTGCCTGGCTCACGGAGTCTGGCAAAGGTGTTACTTCTGCCATAACTTTCTACCATTAGAAAATGAATGCCATCTTTGAACTAGAAAAAAAAAATCAATCAAAAAATAACTTTCAGAAAACAGTCAGTCTCTTAAAAGAACATTTCAATATTTTCTAAATGTTATTGATTAATCATCATTTATATCTGCCTAAATAAAATTGTCGGTGTCATTTTTTGGCCACATTAAATGGGATGCTCCTGATGGGTATTGACAATAGCCAAGAATAGGTGGTTATAACTTTTATGAAATTTGGCTTGGTGGGAATCGTTAACATATCTGCTGACAGGTTGCCATAGATGTGATCTGGAAATTCGACCCAAATTTGGTCACCTCTAAGGACAAAATTTGAGATACTATAAATGGTTTCACATTTCTGCAGCTTGTACATGTTTCCATTTCAATTTTGATTGTAGCTAGCCCTGTGACTGCTTGTTTTTTTTTCAAATGTGCTTCAAACTCTGTTGTAACATACACTTTATTAAAAAAAAAAAAAAAAAAAAACTCTGACCAGATATTAAACATGTTAAATGTGACATGTTCCAAGAAACAATTTTTGATCATGTGCAGTTGGAATGCTTTATTTATTTGCACAAAGCATGATCTTTTAAAGACAAAATCCTTGGCTTTTGCAGCAATTTAAAATAACACACACATTTCACCTCTCTTTTGTTAAAATGTTGCTATTTCATTGAAATCATATGCAATTTTTTTCCACGAAGTATTAATTTCAAAACAGTAAAGAGAGCAAAATTAGAATCAACCATCAGAGAGAGATACATGTATCTCATTCTGTGTGTCAGTAATATGAATCTTGTTGAGCCCTCTTCCAAGATTTGCATCACTGCTCACTAGGATTTTTACCCCTCACGTGGAACAAATTCATGTTCCAAACTGACATTATTCTTAGCACAATTTTAAGGATTTCACCATCCTCTGCAGTGAAATGATTTACCTCATTTGTCGGATGATAAAGGTTAGAAGCATAAGAAAGTTGAAACTTTGAAATGAGTGAAACAACCGGAAGTAATGCAACTTTGAAAAATTAGTCAATTCGAACATTAAAGAATTCGTTCTCAATACACGATCTTTATAAAACACTGGAGACATGTACGGGATCATATCAGTGCTAACTGTTATCTTTTCGTTACATTAAGTTAATCATAAAGTTTTTGAGACTACGGGTGTTATTTAGAAAGAAAAGAACAACTTCACGAACACCGTAAAACAGATTTTATTAAAGTGGGGGTGTTAAAGTAGGGTGTTGTGGTGTTACATTTCAAAAAAAAAAAAAAATTATAATCATATTTTTCAACAGTTCAATATCTTTTTTACTGTTCCAAAAAATGGGGGAACCGAAAGTCTGTAATTAATTCATGCATGATATATGAATTACGAAGGATGTTGACGGTTGATAAAAAATGTTGATTAGAAAATTCAATAAAATGACAATTAATTGGGTTGGGGTGAGCTCTCCATGCACCTGATACAAGGTGTCCGAAGGAACAATCTCTCTCTCTCTCTCTCTCTCCTCTCTCTCTCTGAAATAGAAAAAAAACAAGATGTCTGAAGGAACGCTAAATTAATATTCTCTCTCTCTCTCTCTCTCTCTCTCTCTCTCTCTCTCTCTCTCTCTCTCTCTCTCTCTCAAAATAGAAAAAATAAACTTAGTCTTATTGACGCCGGATTCATTTATCCCGGTGGTAAAAATGATACGTAGATATTGTTACACTGCGTAATGTCTGGTTTTTCTGTTTATATGAATTTCTTATGACTTTGAAAAATTAAAGACAAAACAACAGCAACCATTGGCGTAAAAATCCATGTTTGTCTTAGGGTTTTTGCATTTTACAAGGAAAAGTTACATGTATAAGGAAAAGAAATGACAATTGGAAATAAAATTTCCTTAAAATGCAGAGTACCTAACTCTGGCCTATATATCTTGCCTGGTTAGGGAAAACAATACACCTCAAAACAGAATTATACAATGGAATTTGCGCTATCGATTGTCACGGTGTACATTATTAATAGAACTAGCCATGCATTTCAAAGTTTAATTACTTCCCCTCTCCGGACATTTGATTTCAAAAATAAAATCATGAAATTGCATACTAGTAACTTGAATACTTAGTTTTTGATATTCCAATAGGGGAAATTGAAGCAAAAATCTAAAATTGATTCTGTTTGGTTTTTTAAAATGTTAAATATTTTGCATTTTACAGTTGCTGAACTCTCGTTCGTAATTAAGAATTATTATAGATGCAAAAAATCTTTGAAATCTCATTCCAACTATTTAGAAATGACGATGTTGAAATGCAAACAGAGAGAGAGAGAGAGAGAGAGAGAGAGAGAGAGAGAGAGAGAGAGAGAGAGAGTATTGCAGATTTTCTTATTCCATGTCCCAGGACCCAGTGTCCACTTTCTGACCCCAGCAAGGGCTTTGTTCCCACATTTGTAGATCTTTTATAGGTGACAGGGATTTAACTTAGCCAGTTACATGTATAATGATAATTATAGGTAGTACAGAATATTTGTATATGAAGATTTAATTTTAGGACAAAATATGCGTGATATTTTAATCTATGATGTAGGCCATAGGAAAGGCTTAAAAACCTCTCATTAATAAAAGTTAAAAACTTCCGCAACATTTATCTATAATACAAGTGTCGGGTTTAAAGGTCAAGTATATCTTGTTATGCTCGATTTAAAAAACCGAAACAGGACAATTAATTGTAGTAACAGCAGAGAAATCCCATTTAGAGAAAGAGGTGATTTACACAGGTCAACAATCAATATAATCCCTGAATAATACTATAACAGGGAAAACCTTTCGTTCAAATCTTTTCAGAATTACGACAAAATGAAAATTTTGCTACTTCTATAGTATTTTTATGACATCTTAATATTGGGAATAAAAAGTTTTCAAACAATATTCAAAAAATCAATTAAAAGTAGATATTGATCTTGATAGTTTTATTTGATCTGTAGCGGTGGTGCGAACAACTCCTACAGGTAAAGTATATAAAGTAGTTATCTACCACGTTATAAGGATCATGGCAGGTAGATATACTGTAGTTAAATATTTACAGCGGTTTAATCTAAGTACTATTCATGTAAGCGCTACCTTTTCAAATCACAAACACGTGACAGAAAATGCATAGAAATCGTGTTTTCCTCTCTTCCTTTCTACCCCTTTATAAGAATTACCAAAATACACGTATCTTTTGAAATTGAATTTATTATCATCAATTATAGTGTATGGAAACAGAAAAATATAAATCATCTCATTAAAACGTTATCATTTTGTATCTTAATTATTAAAACATACCGAAGATGGGGACTATTACACAATGTATAAATTGTAAACATCGATAAGTACGTGTGCATAGAAATATAGAATAGGACGGGTATTATATCGTATCATTAGAAATATATATACCATTCACCGGGTATAGTCGTTTCTTTGGGCACCATATGTTGTTTCATGCATTATCCCCACAATTTCTAAATCGATAGTAAATTCCATTTCCTGATTGTGCCACGGATTTTTCATGACATAGATCTATTCTAATTATGATCTAAAAAGCATCGAGGCATGAAAAAAATACCTTTTGTCGAGCTGTATAAATTTACATAAATAAAGTCCCCCCGCCCCCAAAAAGCGATAATCACTTTATATTGAAGTGACCATTTAATCTTTAAATTTAGTCATTTTATTTTGTCATTGAAATTCCAAAATTTAAACTTTAAATAAATGAAGAAGTTACAGAAAATGAATTTGAATTTCAAAAAATGCAGTTCATAGTTGTAGCTATACATAGATAATCCGTATTCATATACTAGTAATCACAATCTTAAATTTGACTGTGGGATACCAATGTTTATAATAACAATGAAAAATGAAAATCAAATCATTGTAATAGCAAACATGATGATATAGAGGATAATCTAAAAAAAAAAACCAAAAACTTCTTTCTTAATTTTGAACACTTTTAAATGTATTTGCCTAATTACATAACTCATGGACATTTTTTGTTGACAATGAAAATAGCAAACTATTAAGAATAACAAGCTTTATAGAGTTATCTTTCTTTCACCAAATTACGGTTTCCGTTCAAAATTTATGTAAATTATCAGTAGTGTTCAAGTCTAGTATATATATATATATATATATATATATATATATATATATATATATATATATATATATATATATATATATATAATTGCTAGATTCTAACAATTTTTCATTTAATGAAATCAGCTTCTAAAAAAACAGAGTGAAGTCCATTTTCTTTAAAAAGACCTTTACTTGCATATTAGTATTTTCCCGGGAATTTCATATTCCAACATTTCTATTTCCAACGCATTTCGGCATCTGTACATGTCATTATCAATTGACATAATCCAAAGACTATTTAAATCCCTATTTTTCCCCAAAGATTTAAATTCCAACAATTGTACAAGTTTCTATACATTAGCCATTATTTAAATTCACGGTTTTCATTATCAAGCAGGTATATTGTATGCTTTTTTTTTTAAATTTAAAAATGCAGTATGCATTCTTTTACAATAAAAATTCATATAATCTCGTATTGTTGGAAACATTTTTAAATTAACTTTTGTTGTATCATTGATTTATTCATTTTATTTTTTTCAAGGCAATTTATATTTGGGGAAATATTCATCTATATTCAAATTAAATGTGACGATTACTTTATTTAAAGTTTAATAACATTTAATTTTTACTTCCCGTGATAAAATGGAGGCACATAAAATGAAATTTAAATGCCTGTAGACTTCACAAGGGAGGGTATTTTCTTTTCGTACATTTGAATTACAATTTATGACACCATTTCTACATAATAAATAAACAGGGGCCATTTCCTATAAATTAAACCGGACCTCTTCAACATAAATTTCACGAAAATGTTCTACGTTTATTTGTATATATGTGTGAGATCTACTTCTATCAATTGTTGGACATAATAAAGACAAGCTAGTCGGAATTTATGCTTTTTGATTTTATTAAGACTTCATTTCTTCATTATGTAGAAGAGAATATGAAGATGAAGACGATCACAATGGGAGCTTGTTGTCTCCCCTTTCTGCAATGCCTACTGCTGGGTAAGATACCCCATTAGTTACACAGCTATACAGTATCTAAAAGCATGGATTGGTATGTTAAATCCGATTTTATACGAGTAATATACATGTATTCAAAACTTTAACGTTTTAATTTACGAGATAAAAATCTAAAGGGCGGCGGAAGGGGCAAAAATACCTTAAAATTAAGCAAAATTTTAATACTTTTTTTAATTCCATTGACCATAAAAAAGTAGTTAATAAGATTAAATGCTTGATCAACAGCGATTTTTGCGCAACAAATATACATAAAAGCAAAATTAACAACACGATGTCACTATACAAATAATAAAATGTAAACTAAGATATACATATCATGTGAATCTAAGCATGAATGGACCTTTTGTTTTTTATTTATTTATCTGAATGATTTAGAAGAATACTGAATGAAACGAAAAAAGGAAGTTAAACATATTTTGAATTACAAAACAATAAAATTTTATTCAAATAAGTCTTATTAGTTATAAAACAAATCAAATGATGATATTTTAATGACACATGTTCTACCATCTCAATTCCATAGCTTTCCAAAATGGAGGGGGGGGGGGGAGGGGGTGGGTTAAAAAAAAATCTAGGTTTTTTATCTTACACAAAGCGATAAAGATGACTCTTGAATCTGTGCCCATTCCATCAGTGACGTTTATACAGCCCTCATTCTACTGAGCAGACCAACTACATAATTATTTGGTGTATCTTTATTTACTTAAACAGGTTATTTTATCAAATTAACAGGTGCTACTAATGGCTGCGTTTTTAATGATCATTCAAATGAAGCCAATCCCGACGGCAGAAAGCTTTGTTGCGGCCCGAGTGGTAGCGTCGAATCTTACTTTCCCAGGACACAGATTTGCTGCAATGGAACGGTTCATGATCGGAAAGGGAGGATGTGCTGCAATGGTACATAGTTGAATCATGACACATATACGTTAAATCATTACCAGGTTAAGGTATATTATTAGCATATCATATAAATAAAGGTAAACGAAAACAAAGCAAAAATTCCACCAGAATTGAACTATTACATATGATAAACGAGAATAGAGAATTTAGGTTAATATGTGTGCAGTTCTAAACAGTGTAACAATGATAAAATACATTTAAGTATAAAGTACATGTTTTATATTCTACAGGGGAGATCTATGATCAAACACAAAAGATTTGTTGTGAAGATACTCTTCATGAAAAAGAGAACAGAGTTTGCTGTGGGTCTAAGTTACATAGGGTCACCACTAACCAAGTCAAGTGTTGTGGCGGGGAATTACATAACAACTCTCAAGGTCAGGGACGTTTACTTCTTGACATTGTAGACAATATACAAATAAATATACTTTACCATATTATTTGTGCAAATAATATCTTTTTCATATAGGTGTCCTCTTTAAATATAAAATGAAACATTTTTCATATTCACCGTTCTTGTGATGTTTAAGAATCATTCCGTCAGTTGCAGGAGCGTTGTTGCATGACCTTTAACCTTTTATTGTTATAGGTTGTTGTGGAGGGCAATCATTGTATAACAAGTCGTCACAAATCTGCTGTGAATTCAGTGGTTCATTCACCATCGCAGCCAAAGAGAACAACTTCTGCTGTTATGACAAGGCTTTTGATGTAAGAAGCCAATACTGTGTTAACGACCAAGTCCTTAGTCTTAACAACGAAAACCTGTGTGGTACAGAGAAATACAACATTTCGGAAAAGAAATGCTGTGACCAGACGTTGTACGACATGCCTCAATATCTGGCGGATTGTTGTGAATCACAGTTGTATGACGTCAATATATCAAAGTGTTGCAGAGGGACAAAAACGGTCATTGCTAACAATAGAGAGTGCTGTGGAGAAGGCAAATAAATATCTTATCTATCGCTAAGATTGATGTACATTTGTAATGGTTTCGACTCACTGTTTTTGTATTTTGTATCTGAGTATTAAGGAAAGATTACAAACTTATTTTTAGATTTTTTTAATGAGACTACCCATCTCTGCTGCAATGCCGTTATCAAGTCAAAAGAAGATGGCTCGAGATGTTGTGGGTCGGAGACAATTGTTGCCACCGAGGGTTGTTGTGGAGAAAAGGCTTACAATCTTTCCACACACCAATGTTGCAGTAAGCGTTGTGCTTATTCCTAACACTAATAATATTTCTTATGTTTACAATGACGAAAGAAGCTTCTTTACTACTGTACCTGTATCGCCGACCAAACTGATTCTGTTTGTGAAAATTAAAGTACACTGGTATTTTTTCTCTCCTATTTCAATTGCTTTATATTGAAGTTGAGGTAATATTGTTTTCATGAACAAGTAAAAGAAAATGAAAACTGTACTTTTCATAACATAAACATGGGAGAAAAACGAAATTGCTTTCAAAGTGTGAACTACTAAAAGAACAAAGATTTTAAAGTATGAACATGTATGTCAGATTTTATTCACATTGCATTACGGCGTCATTTTAATCCAAACCACTCATTGTTGGTTTTTTTTAGAAAACAGTACAATAATACCCGAACATCAAAGTTGTTGTGGTTACAGAGGGTACGACAACCGTACACAAATATGTACCAGCAATTATAAAGTAATGAACAGAACCAAGAATAAAGACTGCGCAAATACATCCAAATCCTGTAACAACGAATTCTCGGCCAAAAGACGGAGAGTGTCACGCAGTATTTGTAATACCTGCCTTTGGAGGTTCAGGCGCATCTACAGAGAAATCAAGTCAGGAAAACAGAATGTCTGCAAGAGACACAGTACGTAGTACTTCGTCTCATATAAAAGTTAATATTATATACAATGTACTTGATCTTTTAACTATTCAACATTAGAACAGCCCCTTGACTTAATAAAGTCATTTCATGAAGTTTTATAAGAAATATTTAACCAATATAATTTTTGTTACTCACAGCTTACAATATAACCATTGACAATACAACTGACCGAGGTATAGTTTGGATCCTGGATGCTAAATACGAGAACAAAGACAACATGGAATCATATGTGAAGATCATCATTCCCTGCAAATCTAAAAAGTTGAACAAGACCGGGGATTATTTTTTAGTCACAGATAGCACCATTGACGGGGACACGCTGAGGCTTGGGGATAGTGATCTTCTCATTCAAAGGCATCCTAAACTTGTGGGACTCGTTGAAGAGAAAAAAGGCAAATGTCGGCAGGTGTCTGTGGTTCTCGGCGAGATTCACCGGGCGGTAAGAAGATTAATCCGGAAGTTTTTAGGAATAAAATGACTAGATATTTTTAAGCCTTCATGCTGTGGCAACAAATGACCATTCCGAATGTTCAGAAAATATCTGCATAATAACTGTTATCTTTGATTATTAATTGAATCACTTTGTTCCATTTGAAATGCGATGGAGAAATTTTGCATTTAGAAGGTGATAGAGAATTTTGGAATTAAAGTTTGTTCATCGATTGCGCTTAGCCATTCGAAAAGTTTCCTTGTTTGTCTTTCAGCAATCAGTCACACATGTATTTTTTATATGCAGCGAGTTGAATTGTCAAAGTGAGTTCTCTGTTCATGTGATTTTGCCATATTTGATTTGATTCCTAGCAATGCTTTTATTTTGATACTGTATTTATTATTTATGCTTTATTTTTTTTTTTATTTTTTTTGACTCAAACTATGATTTTTTTAATGTGGAGCACACATCTTTTGTGAATTTATTGTGTAAGGACCGTATATATTGTATCTATGACGAAATCCATGAATTTTTTATATTCATTTTATATTTATATCAAACCATGTATACATAATTTTTTCAAACAATCTAATTGGTTTTGTTTTACTTCCTATCTATAAATTTTAACAATCATTTAATTATGAACTTGTAGTATAAATTTTATTTCAATTTACAAATAACATACATGTATTTTTAATGAAATAATTGAAAAGCTTGGTATTTTTCCTTACAATAAAGTTAATTGCACAATTAATAAATGTTTTACTAAAAGAAAACCGAAAGAAAATTGGTTTGTCTTAGCATTTAAGCTAAATAAAAATGTTTACAAGACTGTTGTGACCACATTTTAAATTTTTTAAAATTATTTTTGAAACCAATTGTATATATTTGTGTCTCTAATGCTTTACGTTGTTTTATTTTTGTGTTTTTAGAATAAATTTTGCAAAAAAAATATTTGTAGCTTTACTTCACTTAGTTCAAAGTAAATTAAGATATTTCTATCAAAGAGCAACTTTCAATGACATTGAGAGTATGGAATATGGGAAAAAATCCCATATTCTAAATAACAATTTCAATGTTACGTTTGGCGTCATGTGAACATTTATTTTTAAACTGATTTTGTGCTAATTAAAAGTTTTTTTCATAAAGATGTATGGACCGTACATTATCCCTTTCTTCAGTAAAGAGAGTTTATTTCATACCTTTGTTTATAACAGATATTCATTTTGATTTGTGTCTATGAAAGATCATCATCCTCGGGAACCTTAGTGATAATACATAGGGATGCACATTGATTTTTACCCTTCTTCTTCTTCTTCTTCTTGCTTTGTCACTTACAATATATTGTCTTCCCATATTCCAATCATTCACGTTTGTTTCTTTAAAAAATTTATACAAAATGACAGCTTGCATTGGGTGAAAAATTTGTTAAAATAATTCTACACATATGCTAGGGAGAATAGTGGGCGTAAAAAAAGTAGCAGTTAATAGAAAAGGATGTCTGAGCAACAAAATTGATGTTGTTAAGAAACATTAATGTTCTGATTTTAAACTTTAAAAGTGACCGACGGAGGATCATAATTTACAGACATTTTAATGTTTTGTGTTGGGATTCAGTGAAGGCAACTGTCAAAAATACCAAGTCGAGCTGTATTTCAGGGCGATATTTGGAAAACCAAAAAGATGCTTCTTGGTTAAAAGTTGAGGACGGACACAGAGACGACTGAAAATACACGTGACTAAGACCGGTGTTGTGATTTCGTAATATTGGTTACGTAATGTATCGTAAATAAAAATATCCAGTTTTAAAATTTAGAATTTATTAAAGTCCAAATCACAATTATAGAAACATCATTTTAAAAAGAAATCCAAGGTGAGAGTGTGTAATAATTATCAATCCCGCATGTCTCATCTTTGACAACTCCTCCCCTTTCTCTATAAAGGACCAATGAAATAACTCCAAGATGGAACCAAAATTTGGGGAACGCTCAAAGACATAAATTCTCAAAACAGGATACAGGAGGGAATTACCATAATAAATTCAAAGACACGCCAGTCTAAGATCTGACCATCAATCAGATAAACGAAAATAAACAAATGGCAATAAACAGGGGATCACTGTGAGAAATGGATAAGGGAGAGGAGGGAGATGTCAACATGAGAGATCACAAACAGATGGGGCAATGTATTTCTAAATTGACCAAACAAATTAAATTTCAAACATAAAATACCACTCGGTTTACAAAAGGAAATTAATTCAATATGAATGAAATATATAAGAAAGTTGTCTTTATCAATAGAATATACGTAACTATGTATATAACATCCGCCCCGAAAAAAAAATTGACATTCAATTTTAGATATAAAAAAAATTGATAAAGACAATAAAATCATACTGCACAAACATAAAAAAAAATAAACATTACTCACCATATAAAAAACACAAAACTCAAGTCATGCAAGTAAACAGTAAACAAAACTGAAAAGATAATGATCATGTCACCCGAAAATTATTTTTATCACTTTCACACTGTACATGATTTGGCCAGTACATGTACTCACACTTACTCCTTACATTGCAATGTCATGGTCATTATCCTAACTTTTAAACTTCTTTTTTTTTCTTTACTTTTTTTTATTCTTTGCACACAAAAACTACTGAAAAGTTTAACAACTAAATTAAATCAATCTTGTCTTGAAAATATTTCAGTCACCATAGAAATGCATAAAATATAACCCTGTCGGAATAACACATCCTTGGTTAGAAATACCAAGAGATTAAAGACTACAAATCCTTGATTTTATGGATTTGTACTAAAAACACATAAAATTCCCAAAAAGTTTGATAAGATAAATATAAAAAGATGTTGAATGCCTTTCAACTGGTTACAGCGACATATTACAAATACTGAATTATATAAACCTTCTAATTTAATTTCAAATTTCCTTTTTGAATCGTAATTTTTTAAACATGGCTACAATGTTTATTTTACTTAGACTCCAATGCAATTTGATATTCAGGGGGGAGGGGGCACATAAAAGACAATATATTTTTAATTAACTGCTTCTGACAATTATTTAAAATATCCACAATGCAGTCTTACGGCATTAATGATGGTATTAAAAGGGGGCGTCTTTTTACCCCAATGAACCCCAATGATACCCCAAATGAACCCCAATTATACCCCAATGAACCCCAATGATACCCCAATGAACCCCAATGAACTTTAAAAACCCCAATGATACTAAGTATGTTCATAATTGATACACTTATTGAATTTTATGTAACAATATGTTCCACAAATATTACGCACCGTTTTTGTCACCGATTGATTACCCAGTGAACACATTGAAATTTCAACCAAATTTCATTGATACCCTCACTAACCACAATAAACTTGAAATGAGCGATGTGCAATGATTCATTCACCAATGAATTTTAATTTTCCAAATTTTACAGAAACAAATCTCATTGATACAAGAATATACATGTACTTAATGAACAATTAAGTCCCAACCAGACCCCAAATAACATTAACTTAATAATACCTAGGCATCATTTAAAAGCATAGTTTTTAACACCATCTGACCCCAACCCCTAAACAAAGTTTTTTTTTTTGGGGGGGGGGGGAGGAGGGGAGGGAGGGTTATAGGAATCACCTTGTCCATCCGTCTGTCTGTGCAAAATTTGTATCTGGTTAATTTCTTAATACTTATGATAAAACACTGAAAGTTCTTACTTCACACAAACATTGCTTATGACCTGAGTGTGTGTCATGAACTTGCAAAAATAATTCAATAAGTGTATCAATTATGAACATACTTCGTATCATTGGGGTATCTAAAGTCCATTGGGGTATCATTGGGGTATCATTGGGGTTCATTGGGGTAAAAAGACGCACCGGTATTAAAATGTTAGAATGTTAAAATTATTATATCACAGAAACAAAAATCAGAAAAAGTTTAAAATGTAGTAATTTTAACTGACGTTTGGAAATTTAGACGAGATGTACATGTCCTTCTTTTGATATTTCATTTGAACAGTGAGATCATTATTGCAACAAAATAGGAAAATTGTAACGTTCTAACGTCAAGGATTCAGTCAAATAAGCTTCTAAGATGTCATATATATATATTGATAACATGTAACATATGTTGAGTGTATGAAGCACCTTGTTTATAAGAGAGTCTATTCAAAAGGGCAAATATATCACAGACGCTATGAATAATCAAACACTGTATTTCATGATTTAAATCCAGGTAACCAGCTGTCACGCTGCAGATCATCGTAAAGAAAAATATATACACTTTGTCAATTCCTACCTATCATGTTACAGTATTTGTATAACTGTAACGGCACTTAACAGTGATTTTAATTAATATTTATTCAGAATACAAATTAATTCTATTTAAACTTTTCATATTCCATTGCGTTTATTATTACAAACTTAAGTATGCTAATACGGAAGATCTTTATTTCATTGCTTTATATACCATATTTGGGACTAATATTAATTCTGAATGTTCTACACATTCAGTGTACACAACACCTTAGGAAAAATACAATGACGGACAAAAAAGACTTCAGAATGAGTACCAAAGGGGTGATACACTCTATACAAAGATTGTTTGATATTTATATTCATTGATTTTACAGATGCAGATTTATTCTACTATTCGGGGGACTTAAATTCATTTTTTTAACTGTCATGATAAATTATGAATTGATACTCTTATGAAGATGAAATATCAATTTTGATAGTGGAAGATTGGAGACGAAATACAGAAAACCCTCAACGATCATTGGGGTAAATACATATTTGTTAAAGGGTTTTACAATTTACAAGGAAACACTAGAAGGAAAGAAATGAAGAATGAGTAAAATCCCTTTTAAAAGTAAACAATTCTTGTCATTATCTTGCCTTATCAGAAATAACAATACTCTCCCAAAACAGGTAATTACCATGGAATTAACTATTAGGTCGTCAGGCTTTACACTATTTTTAGAACTATCCATGCAAAATCAAACTTTATTATTTTCCCCTCTCCGGAAAAATTAAAAAAACCAGAGCTTATGTTTATATAACATTAATTTAAAGGGTCATGGTCACGATTTTGGTAAAAAAAACATTTTTCCGATTTTAATGTTATTAAAATCAGTAATTCATTTTTAATAGGCAACCAATATTTGAGTGTCAATCGTTGAGTTATTTATAAGCGAGTTACGGATCCTACAATTCTTTGCTATGTAAACAAAGCTTTTGTTTACATTTTAAATTTTGAAGTGATAACTCCAGTTTTAGACCTAAAACGATTGTGCTTAACGTTAGAAACTGTTTATTTATGCTTGAAATGAATAAGAGCAAAGTCAAATCAGCTTGAAAAAGATTTTTATTGGTATATTGAACCTATGAATACAAAAACAGGGCAGGAGCCTTGTTTACATTACAAAGAATTGTGAGCGCTTTATCTTGCTTATAACCCAACGACTGACTCTCAAATTTCATTTGATCTTTAGAAATGCATTCCTAAAGCATTGTAAATAATAAAAACAGAAAAATAGAATTTGATCAAAATCGTGACCATACCCCTTTCAGAGATTACGTTAGATTTCTCATCTGACAAACGAATCTTTACGACATCGACACCGGAGTATAATTTGATTGCAGCTGATATTTTTATTCATTTTTTTTTCAAAATGTGAAATGAAATGAACGATTCAGATTTTGAAAAGAATATTTGATGTTTACTTTGTGGTAGATAGAATAATAAAAATTGTATATTTTCTTTGAGAAGCTGTATCTTATGATGTGTTGAGTTCGGACTAAAAAGGTTTAAATAAATCTATATTCAAGTATTGACTGTGGACTTAAAGAAATCAGGTCTTTTCTGAGTTGTATCTTTGACAAAACTACTTTAAAACCCTACACTTTAAAACTTAAAAAAACCAAAAGCATTCTCCTTATTTATAGTAAAAATTTATTAATCAGTCTGTCCTCTTTGAATATTTGTTTATTTTTCTTCCTTTTTCTATAATTTTTACTCTGACAGTCTCTGACAGTGTATCTAATTTGTAAATGTACCTGTAAGGTCACGTTGACGGTTTGAGTGAAATGAACTGAATTAGATTCTTGCTCCTTCAATCAGTAATCAAGCGTCCCTTGTCAGCAAATGTGAACTGTACAACATGTGTTCAAGTGAAAATAACTTTGATACTTGTTTAGTAACAACAAGGAATATCACTTATAAAGTTTTAAATAAAAAAGTTTAAGTGTATATAACCAAGTGATTGCAATTGACAACACCCAAGTGTAAAATATTTCAACCTGACTCATCTGTCTATTCTCTATGTGGGGGTAAAGTTCAAGCAAATTGTTTTCATTTAATAAAAAATGCATCATGAAGTAAAAAAAACCTAATCTGCATTTTAGTGCTAATTTTACAAATTTTACACAATAGTCATGTCAATTTTGTTAATAATATTTTGGCGGGGAAAACCTTTCTTGAATACATTTTGACAATGGCATAATCAGAAATGAAAATTTTGCTACTGTGGTTCTTAGATTACAGTATTTGCCATCCATCTTGGAACGAAAAAGTTTCAAAACAAAAGAGTATATCAATTCAATTACATTATTAAAATTTATTATTCATATTAACCGTAGAAGCGGTGGTGTTAAGAACTTGTACAGGTAAAGTATATGGACCTAGTTTATTGAGCTGTTTTAAATAGCATCATAACAAACTAACATTGAATAAGATGGCGCCATTTTTCCCGTTTGCCTTTACAAGTTTATCGAACAAAACGTACCTAGAAATTTAGTTTCTGTTTTACAGGATAAATAATGAAAAAATTGATTTTAAATCTTACCGAATCGTTACAAATCGTGACGAAATACATAAAAAATTTACATTTTTGCGTTGCATTAAAAAATGCACGTAAAATAGCCAATAATTATTTTGAAAGCCGATTCAAAAAATATTATAAACTTGAACAAGTATAATGCCTTTCAAAAATACAGTTAACTGAAAGATATTTTGTAACATTCGGCAGAAACACTCTTCGTTTTAATTTTTTGTGTTGGTAATATTACATAATTTTTCCGTCTTTTAATTGGATTATAGATATGAATTTCCCTATTTTTGTCACGATATCTTTTTATATGTATACTTGTCATGAATAAATAAGATTTATCATATCGCTTCCGTTATTTTAAAGCACCAACAAGCTAACATGGAGAAACAGATAAATTTGAAATGTTTTTAATCTTTGCCTTGGATATTCTAATTCAAATATAACGTATACAGGCGTTGTATCTGTTAGATTTAAAATCCCCTTCTCTCTTTTCCAAAGCGTAATTAACATGTAGTAAGAAGGTTTCTTTGCAGAAAAGAATTTCAGAGAGAGAGAGAGAGAGAGAGAGAGAGAGAGAGAGAGAGAGAGAGATCAATCAAAGCGCGTCAATCTGAATACGTATCTCTGAAATAAATCTCTCTCTTTTTCTCTCCCCCCCTCTCTCTCTCTCTCTCATTCACAATGCGAAAAAAGTAATTTCAACGGGTAAAATTAATATACAAATTATTGTAGAAAAAAAGTGAATGAGAAACATGGTACGTAGCTTTTGATCATTAGCAAAAATGTTTGGCTCAGGTGACTTAACAGAAATTGTTTTTAAACAGACAGTACATAGCACATTACTTTTTATTCCTTTTTCAGAATTCTTATCTTGTAATATTTGCGTGATTTTTAATTCTAAGAAAAATATAGAGGCGTTTGTAAGACAAAACCCTGAAAGAGTAAAGTGATACATAGATTTTAAAAGTAGTTTTTTAATTGTCTATCATTTCATCCGAAGAAAAGAATGAAAAAAGTCCTGATATATAAAATTGATAAGTATTTGAAATAAAAATGCACTTTTCGAGAAAATCAGCATTAAAATTATCCATTTGAAAATTTAATCATTTTAAATGTAGCATTATCATGTGTAGTATTTTTTTTATATTTTGGATTGGGACATTTCCTGTGTATATTCACGCCCGTTACAGGAAAATGCATTTGGTGTAATTAGCCCGTTCCCGCAAGTTTTACAGTTGCGTTATCCGTCGATTATTTGTCTTTTAGGCCGTATTTAAGATTGTTATTTACGATATAAATTATTTATTTACATTTGTGATAATCCAAAATACTTTGAAATTAATGTGAACAAGATGTTTTGGGGTTTTTTAAAATTATAATCATCGATTGTTAGAAATTAAATTCATATCGTACAGAAACCGTAGAAACCGTATGGAAAGCGTATAGAAAACGTATCGTATCGTACAAGACACGTATCGTATCAGGCACGTAGCATCGTTTTTGAAAGTGGGGGGGCCAGACCCATCCAAAAAATCTTGACAAGCAAAAAAAAAAAAAGGTAGTTTAAAGTTTCCAAAAATCTTCAAAAATCCTAATCTGTGGGGGGGGGGGGGGGGGGGGGGGGGGGGGGGGAGGAGGACTAAACTATACTTCAAAAAAAAAAATTCATCCCTACCAAAATTTTTTCCCTTCGAATCATGAAATTCCTAATCCGTGGTGGGGGGGGGGGGGGGGGGAGGAACTTCAATTTGACTCCTCATTTCCTTATCTTCATATCAATTTTTACTTACTTCAAAAAAAGTGGGGGGGGGGGTGGGGGGCCAACTCCATTATAATTCATTTTTTTATATGTAATTTTTGAAAAATTTGTTGCTGCGAGAACAAGTAGGGGGGGGGGGGGCCCTGGCCCCCCTGATGCTACGTGCCTTCGTATCGTACAAGAAGCGTATCGTATCGTATGAAAAACATACCGTACCGTGCGAGAAATATCGTATCATACAAACCGTATAGCGCGTGAGAAGCGTGCGAGAAACGTACAGCTGGTGTAGTAGTGCGTTTCAGGGTCTATATATATATACCAGTGTATATATATATATATATATATATATATATATATATATATATATATATATATATAATGAGCAATTGTTTAAGATCTTCTTGTGAACTGCGATGTTTAATATGTGATATGGCTATGAAATCAGCCTGTTACTTTAGGGGCTCGGGTGTTAAACATGAAAATATCGGAGGAAAATTCTGTTTATACAGGATATATTCTACTACCTTGCATAGATATTTTGTATATTACTCCATTAAGCTGATTTTATTTGGGCTATTGTTGCTCAATTGTGAAATGTGCCAATGGTATTGTTGTTTTCCTTTCCCCTTTTGTAGGAATGTTGCGTCTCTTTCAAATTGATAAACCCACGTTTTATCGCAGTGATAATTTTATCAAAAAATTAATGTTTAATGACTTATGCAGCGTAGCTCCATGCAATTGAACTTTGTTATCCCATTTATTTGTGACCGTGATATTATATTCGGATCAATGGAACGTGTCAATCTCCGTCTCTTATACACGTAGGTTTCGCGAGTCTATTTTTCCCATTATCTTGGTTTACAATCAGTATTTTTCTATTCCCACTTAAATCAAATTTTAATAAGGATTAAATGTTATTAGCTATGACATTAAACAATGAAAAATTAGACCAGTCCAAATATTTTTTTTTTACCAAGTTCTGTTACATACTGGACACGATTTTCATTCATTCAAACCCCAACAATCTCCAATGATCCTATTTGAAATCTTTTCCCCAGTCTTTAGTAAACAATTATTGAAAATATGTATATCTTAGAATTTTTCGAGAAAACTAGATAACAATTGTTTATTTTGATTTAAAATAGAGACATTTAAAGTCAATGAAATTTAAGATCTGTGCGCAAATGCATCAATATTTATTGAACAGTCTTTGATTTAGCATTTTATAACTACTCCATTATTTATATATTGATCAAGTTGACACCCGATTATAACTCTAAAGCTTAAAATATTTCTCTTTAAATGGTTCAGTGGGTGTTATTGTAATAATTTAATCCACCACATATATGATATGATAATGCTAGTTTATATAATTAACTGATTTTAATTGAATTTTGTAAAGGTGTTTAAAGCTATATATATACCTTTACACCTTGATTTTGTATGACGAAGGATGAAGATGAAGACGATCACAAAGGGAGCTTGTCTCCTCTTTCTGCAATGCCTACTGTTGGGTAAGATATTTTCTATGCAAGATTAAACCAAATGGTATGTTACCTAATGTGTGAGTTCATATATATATATATATATATATATATATATATATATATATATATATATATATATATATATATATATATATATATATATATATATATAAAACACTGTAATTCAAAATTTAAGACACTTTTAAAAAATGCAAGAAACATTCTACCCTAAATAATCCAGTTTAGTTTTGAAATGGGCTCTTACATAAACACGCACACATAGTGAAACATTTTCAAATAGTTTGTTGTGCTTAGGTCATACATTCAGTTAAAAAGAAAAGATTTATAAGTTCTTTTAGGATTGTTAAATTGTCTGTCGTTAGCAATTTTTCCGTTAAAAAAAGTTCAACATTTTCCTTACAAACCCGAAACGGACGAACGCACACGTGGGATATCACACAAAATTGTAAAAATTAGGTGTATATATTGTGTTAAAGTATGTTAATTAGATATGGTGAGTTCTTTATTGAATACCAAATCTTTTAACGGGAACATGATATCACAAAATTATGGGTGCAATGCTATGTATTTGTATAACCAGAGTGATATACATATATTTGAGCCTGTATCTATTAAAATAACGGATGATTAGAAAATCACCTATTCCAGTATATTTGGTTGATTAAAACACGCTTTTATATACAGTTCCCTCTTACAGATAGTTGAGATTTAAGACTTTTTAGATATGGAACCTCTGCGCTAAGGATTCGCCGGATCTAATTTGAAAGCAATAAAGGTTCTGATACTTTATCATGATAATTGTAATAATTAATAATTATTTTACAATAGCCATCCTGAAATATTGCTCTGTAATGAGTATCAGTTTTGATGATTTTTTCTTTTTTGTAAAGAACTAGTAGAAGCAATTTTAAATGTGTTTAAAAATACCGAATCTATTTTTTTTAAAAAATATTAGAAATAAGATAATAAGATAAAAGACCTGCGAACGCTAACGCCCGTTTCCCGCCTACATTTTACATCCAAATATTTCGGAATTTCTGTCAGATATTCAAAAACTAAGTTTTCTACTAAAAAGTATAATCAAACCCTAATCAATTTATATCAAAATCAAATTTGTAATCAAATTAATTATCTTTAAACAAAAGTTTTGCTAACGCGGGGTCTTAAAAATTGTTCGTTGAAATCGGTCTCTATGAGTGAGGAAAATATTTTTTAGCGGCCAGTATGTACATAAAAACTTAATAATAACATATTTACGATATATATTAAAGTAAAATTTCATTTTAATTCATATCTGTTAATTATTTTTCGAAAATTTACAAAGCAAATTTCTTTTTTTGGAATGCATTTCGGTCTGTAGACATATGCCCCCCTCCCCCCCCCCCCCCCCTGAAACAACAAACCCTTATGTAAAAAAGTGCTAAATAACAATAATTAAATCCCCTCAAAAGTAATTTTTGTTTCACGGGGGGGGGGGGGGTATTTTAAAAAAACATTACGTTTTCCGTTATTTTCTATTATGAAATGAGCTATTTTAACCCAAATACAAAGTTATCTCTCTTTGTTTGACCAAACCATTTATATTTAATGAAAATATACATAAATGTTTACATTATAATAAAAATAAATAACTTTCATTAGACAACTTTCAAAAAATGACTTTTAGTTAGGCGGCTAGACAATGTTATCGTTCGCAGTCCTTTGAGAATTTTAATATGAGACCGAATTACGCTCTTTAAGTCGTAGGAAAATAAAAGAACCGAAAACGTGTTTTAAAGTCAAACATGCATATTTATACATAAATGGCAAACACAATTAGTTATCCTAATGAATACCCCATCCTCATAAACTGACCAAAGTTTAACTGGGTTTATTCTGATTATTCGAATCTCATCCCCTATCATTCCCTACCAATATTTACAGGTGCTATTCAAGCGTGTGTTTTCAACGAAGATTCGAATCAAGCCCATCCTCATGGTAAAACGGCGTGTTGTGGTAAATCCGCAGATCCCGAATTTTATTTCACAAAGACACAGATTTGTTGTAATGGAACTGTTCACAATCGGCATGGAAAACAATGCTGCGACGGTGAATATTTTTTATTATATATATATTTGAATTGTTATTTTTTTAAACTAAAAGAGAATATTGAAATGTCCCTCACATGGAAACAAACAATTCATTTATATAAATATCGTACTCTTATGTAATGGAAAATTATACCATCATAACAAAACCATTAAAGATTTATCACTTTTACAGGGGAGCTGTATGATCCAGAAATAAGTATATGCTGTAATAATACCGTGCATGATAAAGAGAACAGAGTTTGCTGTGGCTCTAAGCTATTCACATCTGACACCCATCCAGTTGTATGTTGTGGCGGAAAATTACATAACAGCCATCAAAGTAAGGGTTAATAATTTTGCAAGTTATCAAAAATGAAAATATTTCATAAATATAATCATTATAAATAGCTTTAATTATTTCTTTGTATATTACCTAAATAATTGAAATAAGAGAATTCAGTTTTGTATTCGCATATATCTACATATATTTGATAGAATGGTTATATGAAATGGAAATTGATGTCTACTTTTTGTAAGCGAAAGATCGAAAAAAAATCGATTATTGATCATAAAAATGTGGGAGTGGTCGTAATTGCGTAGACCCTGAGGTCCACGCAGAAAATATATAAGCGAGGTTAAACCGGATGCTATGGGGAAAATTCAGCCTACGCATGAGCTAGCCTGGTTCCTGTGCGTAATGGGTAACTCAGGGAACCAGGCTAGCACATGTTTATCCTAATCGGGATCGGGATTCCGTGCCATATGCACACATAAGTTCAAAGGCGCTATAATATTGTAAAGTTGTCGGTAAATAGTACAGAAACAAAGTATTCCTTTTAAAGAAATGATTGGCATGTGATATGAACTATCAGTTTTATGAAATAAGTTAATGTTATGCCGAAACTACACCATGCATCAAATAGCATAATTTGCAATGTTTTGTTGTTTTCCGAATACACATGTAACTTAACTTTACTTTTATAGTAGGCGAGGCTAGATAACTTCCCGATTAAATTTTTTTAAGCATTTAAGTATGATTGAATAATCATGTCACAGTATAAAAGTTTAAATCTCAAGAAAAATGCATCAAAATATGAAATTTTTAATTTACACAACGCTGTCACTGCATAGTTAACAAAGTAGTGCGAATCGTAATGTGTGCGCAAATAGTAGAATTCACCGAATGCCTGATACTATACATGCAAACTTCATTCATAGATAGATCATAATTATTTAAGAAGTATGAATCCTTTAAATTCTGAGATAAAAAGTCAGGGCTATACATACATGTATACGTAATACAACGTACATTTAGTGGTTAAAAGCAGAGGACTGGAGTCGGTGGAATCTCTGATAATCTTAAGGCTTTCACGTTTTCGTTGGAAACACATGCAAATGGTCCACGTATTGTAGTCCTTTTTTTAAGGACAGCAACTTGTTAGTAGCCTTTAACACCGTAGGTTGTTGTGGCGGACAAGAATTGTACGACGAGTCGTCACAGATCTGTTGTGAATACAAGGACTCCTTCAGCATCGCCGAAAACAAAAACAGGGACTGCTGTCGTAACAGATCATATGACATAGAACACCAACATTGTATCAACGGGCAAGTCCTTGGCTTTAAAGAGGAGTTATGTGGTATAAACAAATACAACACTTCAGAAAAGAAATGCTGTGACAGGACACTGTACAACATGCCTCAATTTCTGCCGGACTGTTGTGGATCAAATTTGTATGATATCAGTCAATCACAGTGTTGCCTTGGATCGAAAAAGGTCGTACCTCTTAATCTGCAATGTTGTGGAGAAGGCAAGTAAAGAATGTATAGCTATCATCTTTATCCAAACCAATTTATGTTCTAAACATTGTACATTCGAATAGCATGATTAAATATTTTTACATTTTTTTTACCCATTTTAGGTTCCTTTAACGATTCTACTCAACTGTGCTGCAATAATGTTATCCATATAAAAGAATATGGCTCGAGATGCTGTGGGTCGGAAACAATCGATACCACCGAGGGTTGTTGTGGAACCAAGGTTTATAATCTTTCCACACACCAATGCTGCAGTAAGCACTGTGACTTTTGAAAATATTATCATGTTAACCACGACAATAATAAAGTAAAGTGTTTTGCCAGTATAACGACCATATGTAAAGGATAACATTTTTAAAACTACAATGCACTTAGGATTTCTTTTTTCCCCCATTGATTTTTTATTAAAGTTGAGGTCATGTTGTTTGCCAGGACAAGTCAAAAATGAGAACTGTACATTTCTTAACATAAACAGGGGGAAAAACGTAGTTGCTTTTAAAGTCTGATACTACGATTTTATAGTTTTATACATATTGCATTACGGTGTCACTTTACTTAAAGCTACTCATTGTTTTTTTCAGAAGACAGTACAATAATACCCAAACATCACAGTTGTTACCGTGGATACGACAACCGTACTCAGCTATGTACAGACAATTATAAAGTAATCAACAGAACCTCTCGTAACAACGGATCCTTATCCAAAAGGCAGAAAGTATCACGCAGTATTTGTAAGACTTGCCATTGGAGCCACAGGCGCATCTACAGGGAAATCAAGTCAGGAAACCAATATGTCTGCAAGAGACACAGTAGGTGTTACGTTTTAAGTATAAACTTTAACATATACTTGGAATTTTAACTAGTCAAAATTTTAAAAACATTTGTACTCAACTACATAATTATGCATTTCATGACGTTTTATAATCAGAAATATTCTTACAAATCTGACCATTGACATTTTTTGTTACGCACAGCTTACAATATAACCATTAACAAGACAACTCGCCGAGATATACTTTGGATCCTGGATGCTAAATACGAAAACAAAGACAAAATAAAATCAAATGTGACGATAATCGTGCCCTGCAAATCTGGAAAGCTGAACAAGACGGGAAGGTTTTTGTTAGTGACAGATAGCACCATTGACGAGAAAACACTGAGGCTTGGGGATAGTGACCTTCTTTTGCAATATCATCGTAAACTTGATGTTCTCGTGAAGAGGAAACAACGAACATGTCGGCAGGTGTCTGTGGTTCTCATCGAGATTCAAAAGGCGGTAAAAAGATTCATCTGGAAGCTGATAAGGCCAAACTGACCAATTACCCTGACGCCTTCATATTGTGGAGACAAATGATCATTTCGATTGTTCAGTATGTCTGGATCGGAACTGTTATCTATGATGTTTAATCAAATCCCTTTGTCCCATTTGGAATGCGATTGAGAATTTTGGAATTTGGAACGTGATGGAGAATTTGGAATAAAGGTTTGTCAATCAATTATCCTTAGCGATTCCAAAACGTTTTCTTGTTTGTCTTTCAACAATCGGTCATGCTTGTATTTTAAGGCAGCGAATTGAATGTGAACGCACATTCTCTATTCATGTGATTTTGCTTATTTGATTTTAATTTCTAGTAATGATTTTATTTTGATACTGTATTTATTATTTTTGCTGTATTGATTTATAATCTTAATAATTTTTGAATCAGAATATGAGATTTTCTTTGGAGTAAAAATCTTAAGTGAATTTATTGTGTAAAACTCTATATATTGTATTAATGATGATATTGATGCATTTTTGAAATTTGTTTCAAATCATGCATGCAGATTGCTATCAATGTTTTATACAACTGTATTTTATATAATAGTTTTGACTATCTATAAATTTTAACAGTCATTTAATTATGTTCTTGTAGGATAACTTTTATTTTAGTTTACAATCAACATCTTTTAAATGAAATAATGATAAAAAAAGCTTGGTAATTGTTATCTTACAAGAAAGTTAATGGCAAAACTAACTCATTTTTCACCAAAAAAAAGAATTTTAAAAAAGAAAAAGAAAAAATTGGTGTATCTTTGCTTTTAAGTTTCACCAACTATGTTTACAAGGATGTTGTGACCACAATATGTTTTAAATTATAACATTTGAAACGAATTGATTTTTGTATTGTTTGTCCAATGCTTTATATTGTATATATATTTTTTGTATTTTTAGAATAAATTTTGTAGAATAAAACGTAAATATTTGCTGTTTCAGTTATTCACTGTTTAATAATAGTTTATTGATAAAAAGATCAAAATGAATTAGGATTATTAAGATCAAAGAACACCTAGCTTTTAATTGCATTGACAGTATGCTCTATGGGAAAAATATCCCATATTCTAATTTACAATTTTAAAGTTTAAAGTTTAATCCAGATAGATATCCGGAGCGTACAATTCCTTTTTTTTAATTAAAGAAAGAACATTCAATGCTTTATATTATATATTATATTATTTTAATGATTATGATATAATATACATATAATGATTTATTCCTTAAAAAAAATCATATTTCCCGAGAGCATCACCGGAGGAAAATTCATTAATTCAAACGATAGATAGTCGAATTGCTTTTCTGATTTAAAAAATAAATAAATTAAATTATTAGATTCTATTTTTAATCATATTTGTTTACATTGATCTGTAATTCATCTAGGTTTTTTTTTCATAATATGGGAATGAAAAATCTCGATGTTTTCGAAGAGATAGATACTTATTTCCTAGGAGATACAACGTTTTGTTCGCCTTGTCACTCTACGTTCTAGACCAATTAGATGACGCGCTAGAAAGAATAATAGTCTGAAAGAATTTATTTTCAAATAATTTTTTGACTAACAATCCGATTATTTAAAGTATCAAGTAACGTTTTTTTATTCTAAGCCTCAATTAGCAAAAAATATATTCTAGTGAAAGAAAACATGTATATATTACAATCGCTTTATAATAAGTCATTAAAAAAGCTGAATTGACATGTTTGGTAATGCCCTACACGTAGAAAGTATCTTTTCTGTTAACTTCTCAATACACGATTTGAATACCTTGTTGGTGATATCTAAACTTATGAAAATAAATTACATGTAACGTTTTGAGAATTGACATGTACAGTAATATCGTTTTAGAAAATATTTCTTATATAAACCAATTTAAACATTGTGAACTCCCTATTGTGGCACCTTTCTTATCTTTAATTAAACTGTAAACTGTTATTTAAACCTTGTTTGCAAATAAATTTGACAAATTATTTCATCCACAGTGCTGAGAATATGTCTCAAAAGGTTTTGGGAATTTTTAGTACCTTTAAGTAGATACAAATTACCATTAAATTACATACAAATATATCATCTATAAGGAGATAACATGTTTTATTTTCATTAAATTGTTATAATTCAAACAGATCATACAGCTTGTCTAAGATACTTGTATTTCGTATGAATTATTGCGACAGTGGGACTCTGTTTTTTGTTCATCAAACCATCAGCCTTATCTGTTGTTCTTGACAAAACACTTAACAGCATTCGCGACAGGGGTCATTGGAGCGGGGTTTTTTTATGATAAAGAGCTAGTACATAAAAGACTTTTTTGTTTTTGTTACCCCACGTCTAGCTTTTGTTTATATAGTATTTAAGAGATCATTTCAGATTTCTCATCTGACAAACGAATCTTTATGACTTTGACGCCGGAGTACAATTTGATTGCAGCTGTTATTTTTATTAAGATTTAAAAACATTTGACATGAAATGAACGATTCAAATTTTGAAAAGAATATTTGATGTTTATTTTGTGGTAAATAAAATAATAAAAATTGTATATTTTATATTGAGAAGCTGCATCTTATGATGTATTGATTTCAGCT
Source organism: Magallana angulata (assembly GCF_025612915.1). NCBI lineage: Eukaryota > Metazoa > Mollusca > Bivalvia > Ostreida > Ostreidae > Magallana > Magallana angulata. The sequence goes on along the minus strand of NC_069113.1, from coordinate 4,485,480 downwards.
AGGAAAGTTTCAGAAATTCTATATTCAAGAATTGACTGTGAACTTATAGAATTCTTGTCTTTCCTGGGTTGCATCTTTGACAAGACTACTTTAAAACTTTACACTTTAAAACTTAAAAAACCAAAAGCACTCTGCTTATTTATACTTAAAATTCATTAATCAGTCTGTCCTCTTTGAACATTTCTTTATTTTTTTCACGTTTTCTATTTTTACTGTATCTTTGACAGTGTATCTAGTTAGTAAATATTTATTTATGTTTGTACTCCATGTACCGTCATGTTGAGGGTTTGAGTGAAATGAACTGAATTAGATAGATTCTTGCTCCTTCAATCAATAATTAAGCACCCCTTATCAGCAAATGTGAACTGTACAACATGCGTTCAAGTAAAAATAACTTTGATACGTGTTTAGTAACAACAAGGAATATCACTTATAAAGTTTTAAACAAAAAAGTTTAAGTGTAAATAACCAATTGATTGCAATTGACAAAAACACAAAAAAGTGTGAAATATTCCCGCCTGACTTATCCGTCTATACTCTATGTGAGGGTAAAGTATAAGCATATTGTTTTCATCAAATTAAAAATGCAACATGTAAGAAAAAATCCCAATCTGCATTGTCCGATTTACAATTGCTAATTCTACAAATTTTACGCGTGTAAATTCCGAATTTATATTTTGGCGAAAAAACCTTTCTTATATATATTTTGACAATGGCATAAACAAAAATGAAAATTTTGCTACTGCAGTTTTTAGATTTTTTTTTTTTGCATCTTGAAACGAAAAAGTTTCAAAAGTTTCAAAACAAAAGAGTATGTCAAGATTCAATTACATTTTTACTTTTAATATTATTCATATTAACTGCAGAAGCGGCGGTGTTAACAATTAATACAGGTAGAGTATATGGACCTAGTTAATTGAACTATTTTAAATAAAATCATGACAAACTGACATTGAGAAAAGATGGCGCCAGTTTTCACTTTTCTCTTCATATGTTTATAGTTAAAATCTATACTATTGCACAGTTGTTATAAGAAACATAACGTACCTAGGAATTTAGTATCTGTTAAGATAAATGATGATAAAATGGATCTAAACTTTATTTAACCGTAACAATTGAACATTACATATAAAAATGTTAATTCATTTTGCGTTTGATTTAGAAAATGCCAAGGAAGAGGGCCGTTTTAAATGTATCATAAACATAAAATAAGTATAGTCCACTTTTAAAATACAGGTATTAATATTTTTGTAACATTCGGCAGAAAAACTCTTTGGGGTTTTTTGTGTTTGTAATATTTAATAATTTTCCCGTTTTCTAATTCGATTATACATATGAATTTCCAAATTTTTGTCACGATATTTTGTGATATATTAATATATATAATTATCTTAAATAAATAAGTAAGATTTTTGTAATCGCTTCCGTCATTTTAAACCAACAACAATCAAACATGTAGAAACAGAAGAACTTAAAGTGTTTTCAATCTTTGCCCTGGTTAGTCTCATTCAAATATAACATATACAATCATTGTCTTTTTTGGGTTAAAAATTCTCCCTATCTCTTCCAGTTATGAAGACTCGTTAAAACCCAGTAGAGATGACAAATAAAAAGGAGACATTTATAGTTTTATAGAATATATAAATACACATGACTTGAATCCTCTTCTAGAAGAGTAACGACTATATAACTTATAACTCTGACTCTCGTACATTAATAAATCATTTAGTATATCTAACCATTTAAAAACATAAATATATATCTTTTATTTTTCCAATTAAATCATGTTATTAGCCATACATACTGTGAATATTAATTTTTGTAATACATTTCGTCAATTCTTATGCATGCAAAATATAAATTTGAAGTGAACAAAAAAAATATCGCTACACCTATTTCTGAATACACACACATATATATATATATAATTTTTTGCAAATTATTATCAAATTTAATATCAGAGATTTTTTTCTCCTATCCAAAATACCTTAAGACAGTCTGATATCAAAAATACATTCAGTTGAAAACTTATTCATTTGATGTTGATATTTTATTATAGCTAATCTGAGCTGATAGCTCAGTAAACTTTTCTGATCAATCTTGTGCGGCGTCCGCCCGTCCCTTCGTCTGTAAACTTTTGACATTTTCGACTTCTTCTCCAGAACCACTTTGCCAATTTCAACCAAACTCAGTTCAGAGTATTATCGGGTGTAGGGGATTCATGTTTGTTATTTTGAAGGGATACGCCCTTTTTTGAATTTATAATTTTAAAAAAAAAAAATATATATATATATATATATATATATATATATATATATATATATATATATATATATATATATATATATATATATATATATATATATACACACACACATGTATATATATATATGAAGATTTGTTTAAGATCTTCTTGTGAACTGCGATCCCTGATATGTGATATGGCTTTGAAATCATCCTCTAACTAAAAGGGCCCATGTGTTTAACATGAGTATATATGGAGAAAAAATGTTAAATCTTTTTATACAGGATCTATTATACTACATCGCACAGATATCTTGCATATAACTCCATAAAGCTGATTTTATTATGGCTATTGTTGCTCAGATTTTCTGCCTTGTAGCAGTGTTGCATCGATCTTTTTCAAATTGATAAACCCTAAATTTTGATAAACTTTAAATTGAGGTCATCATTTATCAGACAATTAATGTTTAATGACTTAGGCGGCGTAGCGCCATGCAATAGAACTTTGTTAATCTATATTTATATACCATTTATCTGTGACAGTGATATTATATTCGGATCAAGGGGAACCGGAATGCTCACCCTCTCATACACGTAGGCGTCACGAGTCTATTTTTCCCACTTATCTTGGTTTACAATCAATATTTGCTATTCCCACTTAAATCAAATTTTAATTATAATTAAATGTTAAAAGTATTGGCAGTAAAGAAAATAAAAGACTAGACCGTTCGTAATATTTTTTGAAGGGGGTCACGTGACCCCGTCTATTAGCTTACTGTCAGCCGAAGTCTCAAACCGGAAGGCACGCATAGAACACATAAATTTCGTCTGCGCATAAGAAAATAGTGCAGAAAGTTTTCATGCATTTCAGTAAATATATATTATAAAAACACTCATTAAATCTTTTTAAGTCCTCTGTGTATAAACCAAATTTTATTTAGAAAATAAACAAATAGTTTTATTGATCAAAATATTCTTGCTCGGGTTCAAATGTGGAATGAGTTACGTAACTGAATGCACAACGCCGTTGACAATCCAGTTGGTGTACAAGCTCATTAATCAATGGAAGAGGTTGAAGGTTGAATCGAAAGTTCCCAAACGCAATGTGCCATTTTTGAAAAGTCGTGAATTTTATTTCGACAATCTTTCACCTGAATACTACCGAACTTCATGCGCAAGCCGAAGTTAAAATCAGGACGGATTATACAAAGATGTCTTACATATTAAATAGGTGTTTCATTGGCCTCCAGTCTACTTGCGGTATGACTGCTGTTCGTCTCTGAAGGAATTTTATACATAGAAAATAAAAACAAGTCTGAATTTGCCTTCTCGTTCGTTGGCTCTTTAATTAATTAAACTGGATTTAAATTTTGAACAATGGACTGTAAGCAAAATCTATATACATGTAGATTATACATTTTGGGTGACCAATACATCAAATAATACAAATAATATATACAATCTTATCGATTGAAGAACCAAGTTAAATGTTTATGTTCATGTCTGGTTTAGTTGAAATCAGGCTTGGGGTGAATTACATTGTAAAGTAATGCATTACATTACCATTTTTCATGAATTAGGGCATTACATTACCATTACCATTACTTCATTTTCTTGAAATAATGTATTACATTACCATTACATGAGTAAAGTAATGCATTACCATTACCATTACTTTGTGAAAAATCAATAAGTTTTAAAAAATAATTTAAAAGCTAAATAAAGAGTTTTTGTAGATGTTTCATAAATAAAACATGCTTAAACATATTGACTGGTTCATGTTCAATATCAGGTTCAAATTTAATGACTTATACAAGATTCCTGTTGCACTTGTAGTGCTCAAAGTAAGGTTGGTCCCGTTGGTCACATTTACACGCTAATTGCGGAGTTGCAAATCTCTGTTAATTATGTCTCTGATTTTCGGAGAATGATTTTTAATGAACGGAGCGGTTGAATCGTAATTCGTGTAGGTGATGTTCGAGTTTACACAAAAAAGTAGTAAGTGGCGAACGGATTTATTTTTATCTATTTATTTTGCATGAATCGCTGCAAGAAAATCGTGTCAGATAAGTCGGTCTAAAAATCAAAATGGCGATCGTGACAAACCATTTAATTGTTAAAGTACTTGGAATCTTATTGTAAAAAGAAATATTTCTAACGTCAGGTGCCTGTGTTTGTTATCTGTATACAAATATTAACTGTGTTTGTTAATTCAGCAGTTTGAGAGTTTTCGAGGTTTTCATAAACTTTGTATATCGGATATCGTCCGAATTGTGGATATTCTCTTGGATCACAAAATTGAATAAATCTAATGATTTAAATTTTCTTCCTTGATAAAGTTGTTTTGATTTTCCCGGTTAGTAGTAATTTTTAAAATTTTTCCTTGGGGTCTTATTTTACATTAACTACCGTTGTGTCAATTTTCTACAATTATGAAGGCCGGGATTGAGTAAAATTTAGACAAAGTACAAATTATCAGACAATTGCAAAAAAGCCGAATTAACATAGATTGAAGTAACTAATTCAAACTCATTATATTTGGAAGCATATTCGAGGAAATCAAGTACAATTACAAATACAAACTTTCAAGACCCCGTCTCGCAGTACTCTCAGTACTTTGATTGTTTACCAGAGTCCAGTGACAAAGACATAACTGAATGGAAAAACATCAGAATTTAAAACTTTTTTGTTTTAAATCATGTAATTTTACACACTGAACACGACCCTCCCCCTCCCCTTCTTTATTTTTTTATTTTACAAAAATGAACAATATCATTAATCCTACTTAATAAACGTTCATTAAAGAAAATATATCTTGGAATTTTTCAAGATTTTCAGAAGAAAACAATGGTTTATTTTAATTTTAAATAGAAGTATTTAAATCCAGCGAAATATAAGATTTGTGCGCAAATGCATTAATATATAATGAACAGCCCTTGATTTAGAATTGTATAACTACTCCATTATTTATTTTTTGATTCACTTGACACCCGATTATAACTCCAAAGCTTAAAATATTTGTCTTAATATTGTTCAGTGGGTGTTATTGCAACAATTTAATCTAGCCCATTATGTTATGATTATGCTAGTTTTTATTACCTATTGATTGTGATTCGATTTTGTAAAGGTGTTTAAAGTAATGTATAAAGTTAAATTTTTGACATTGTATGACGAAGGATGAAGATGAAAACGATCACAAGGGAGCTTGTTGGCTCCACCCCAAATAATCCAGTTTAGTTTTGCTCTTACATAAACACGTACACATCGTGAAACATTATCAATTTTTTTAGCTTTGGTTGTACATTCATTTAAAAAAAAAGGTTTAAAAAATCCTCTTTCAGGATTGTTAAATTGTCTGTTGTTAGCAATTCTTCCGTTAAAAAAGTTTAACGTTTCCTTTACACAGCAAAATGTGCCACGTATGTGTCACATACGTTAAACATGTGTGATATGTATGTGATCTCACGTACGTTTAACGTGATTTAAGTACCACGTGTGTTTAACGTACGTTTTAAACCGTACGTGGTACATACGTTACACGTACGTTTAACACACGTTGTAGATACCTTACGTTTAACGTACGTGGTAAATACCATACGTTTCATATACGTGGATTATAACATGCGTTTAACATAAGTATATCTTTTATATGTATTTAATGTGACTCGAATCTCATGTGTTTCTCATAACATGCAACATGTATGTATATATTCTACAAATAAAAATATTCGTGTCCCATCTGTATACGTAACAGACACATGATCCAGGTCTTTGATTAAATGTCTTCAAATATTTCTTTTGTCTTTCAGTTCAAGTTGTTAAAATCCCTGAACTCCCTGCTTTAGGCTCTTCAAATAACTATCTTACTTCCCCATCAATGGAACTACATGTAATCATGTGTCAAACCATCTGCTAATCTAAAATTACAATAAAAAGGAAAAACAAATTTTCACAATTTAAATTCTGATTTATTCTTATTTACTGACACTAAACAGTCACTCCTCAGTGTTTCTGAAAATAAAAAAAAAACATGACTGCAAGATAATTTTTTTTTTATCATAATGTGTTAACACAATGCTATCTTTTTTTTATAGTCCTAAGTATATGTATTGAGCATTCAAAAATGAGGCCACAAATCCTTATTTTTGGTCATGAACAGTATTTGGCTACTTTACACAAGGTATTTCTCAAAACGAGGCTATTGTGACCTACTTATGACTGTTACATCCCTTTCTATATGATGAACCAGCTGAACAAGTTTGAAAGTCCTACACCATCCAGTTTAAAAGATATAGCACAGACAGTATTTGGTAACGCTATGCCAGGTATTTTTCAAAAAGAGGCTATTGTGACCTACTTTTGATTGTTACATCCCTTTCTATATGATGAACCAGCTGACCAAGTTTGAAAGTCCTACACCATCCAGTTTAAAAGATATAGCACAGACAGTATTTGGTAACGCTATGCCAGGTATTTTTCAAAACGAGGCTATTGTGACCTACTTTTGATTGTTACATCGCTTTCCATATGATGAACCAGCTGACCAAGTTTGAAAGTCCTACTTGATCCAGTTTAAAAGATGTGGCACAGACAAGTTTGAGCGGGACAAGAAAATATAATATATTTTAGGCTCAAACCATATATAGTCCTTTTGCAAAAATATAAATTTTTAACACTTAATTTATATATCCAACAATATGGGCCAGGGTATAAATTGCCTGTTATATTTTCAATCCAAACGGATTTTTTTCTTGATTTAAAGAAAATCAACAGATCAATAGATTGACTTATGAGATTAAAATTGCCTCAATGTGTTAAAATTTGGTCTTTGAATTTTTTGGCCAATGTGATCAAGCTGAATTAATTTATATAAATGCTCACTGTATGTTATAAATGTGCATATGTATGAATATTCTGCCTTTTTTAGTAAATTATAAAGGAGTTGTTTCAATTGTCCAAATGAAAAAAATAATAATAATTTGACACATTTCTGAAAAGCTGGTTCTACTTTAATATAAGATGTAAAATTAAAAACTATGTTATTCTAGGACTTGATACATGCATGCAGCTAATGCATTGCTTAGTAAGGCTTTGGCAGCCAATTGTATGAAAACTTTGTTTTTCAAGGTATTTAGGTAGCATTGCAATTTTTACATCGCATCTGTTATTAAACATTTTTGTTTGTTAAATATAATCAGATTATGATCATGCAGCTTGAACTTTTTTTTACAATCAGCTGGATAATATTATAAAGGTATTATTTATGATAGGCTAATACTCACATAATAAAAAGGCACATGGCTTTTGTACAATGCAAAGTGCATGTTGAGCTCTGGGTGTAAAGTGAAAATGAAACAGGGGTACTTTGTCATTGCATATGAAGAGCTTTTCTTTTTCCGATAACGTTTAACATGTATCTATTATTATATATTGTAAGCATTGTGGTATTTTTTCTCACAATTTAAGTATTTATATATATGTATATAATTATCATCGACACCTATTGCGTGAAAATTAAAAAAAAAAAAGTCGGAACTTTTAGGTTTGTGGTCTCCTCTTCTTATTTCTATGTCTTGAGGAATTTCCGGTATACGAAAGACTGCTAACATGGCTAAGCTCGGTTATATTTTACAATATGCATAGGTAACTCTATTTTTATCAAACAAATGGCCCAAAAATAAGCATGCATAGAAACGAATGAATTCAATCGTGGACTGACTGAGAATGCCACTTGTGTGTACATAAACAATATTCACCACGTCAAATGGCCTATGTACACCAAATGCATACTTCACTTGTATAGAAAATAGAATATGCAAAATGATTTTGTAAACATTACCATATGAAACATGGTTTATTAGTCAAATTTCTAAACATTTTATGGAATGAAGATTGAAATTAACTATGATTAATATAGGAGTTGCACAGAGAAATTTCAGATGAAAATATTAGGAAATGCATGTAACTTTATTTGTGGTTTTGCAAATCAATTAACCTTATGTACAATGATATAAAGTGTCATACAATGTTTAGACATGTATGATGTAGGTATTTTCATTTCCAAGGAGGGGGAAGGGGTCCGGACCCCCCCCCCCCCATTAAGATCTGGCATGCAGATAATTTTAATGTTATTCATATGCATGCCTTCACACATATGTAAAACATATATTATTAACGCACGTGTAACATATGGTTGTTAGAACTCATGTTAACCATGTGTTTATTAACATATGTGTAACATGTGGTTGAGATCTACATATGTAAAACATATGGTTCACATACGTTTAACATATGTAAAATCTAACGTATGTTAAACGTATGTGATGTTGAACGTATGTTATCACACGTATGTTAACCATGCGTTTCTCAACGTATGTGTAACGTACGGTTTGACTTCACGTGTGTGTCACGTATGTTTAACGTATGTTGCACATGTGTTAACTTTAAACGTATGTGAAACGTACGTGGCACAATTAGCTGTGTACAATAGAGAACGTCAACATTGTGCAAAGGGTCGAGTCCTTAATTTTAATGAAGACGTTTGTGGTATAAACAAAAACAACGTTTCGGCAAAAATATGCTGGGGCGGGACATTGCACTACAGGCCTCTATTTCTGCCGAAATGTTGTGGATCAAATTTGTATGATTTCAGTCAATCACAGTGTTGCCTCAAAACGAAAAAGGTCGTAGCTCTTAATCTGCATTGTTGTGGAGAAGGCAAGTGAAGAATGTATAAATCACCTTTATCTCAACCAGTTTATGTTCTTAACATTATAAATTCAAACAATGTGATTATATATTTTTTACATCTTTTATTTTTTTTTTACCTTTTTTAGGTTCTTTCAATATTTCTTCTCATTGCTGCAATAATGTTATCCAGTCAAAAGAAGATGGCTCGAGATGCTGTGGGTCGGAAACAATCGATGCCACCGAGGGTTGTTGGAGCCAAAGTCTATAACCTGTCGACACAAAAATGCTGCAGTAGGTTAAAAGACTTGATATAACACTATATGCTGAAAGTAGCTATATTTTACGAAGTATTTGAATAAGTATAAAAACTTTTTATATTAAGGTTATAAGCACCAATGGAGCATAAATAGAGTAAATCGGTAAATATTTTATGAAAGGATATATTTTTATCTTTCCTACAAAGTGTATTGTTTTATCTTATTTTTTTTCTCGTAACGTTGCCAATAGTTAGTCGCAAATAGTACGTTTATTTACATACTAATCAAGCCCTAATATGTTATCAATTGTCTTCACGTAACAGGGATTCTTCAGCAAGTACAACTGGTATTTGCAGTACATGTTTTTTGGAATACCAGGTACATCTATAGGAAAATTAAGACAGGAAAGCAGTCAGTATGCAAGGCTTACAGTAGGTTTACCGTTATCTCATTCGAGTTCTTCTACTCTGTTTACATTCAGCAGGTGGCTACACCAAATCCTAGTGACACTTTTTATTGTCTGTTTTTTTTAAGCTCACCAAATATGCATTAATAAGTTAGTTCGTTCGGGATTATTTTGGACCATGCACGGTAAACTCTTTATGGGTAACAAAGATGCAAAAACTTTAAAACTCATCGTGCCGTGCAAATCTCGAAAGTTGAAAAAAAAAACCGGGAGATTACGTATTTGCTACTCACAGATAGCACAATTGACATGGAAACACTAAGACTTGGGGATAGCGATCTTCTTCTACAAAATAATGTTAGGCTGAGGAAAATCATTCCAAAGAAACAACGAACCTGTAGAAAATTACCTTTATTTGTACGGCAGTTTCAGACAGCCAAGAAAGAGATAAATGAAATTATCAGCAAGATGATACGAACATACCGATACAGCTTTATACAACTCTAAAACGGCGTTGGTTGATGTTTATAAAGTAGACTTTCCATCGCAACTGTAAGACTGAATTGCATTTGGTGCTTTTTGCCATGAGGAGGAAATTCGACCTTTAAGTTTGCCATCAAATATCGTTTGTATACCTCTTAAAACTTGTCGCACATGCTTTTTCTAGAGCAGTCACATGTATGTATATTCATAAATTAATCTTATTTAAAGTCCCTTTTAACTAATGTGATTTTCATATTTTAACATTGTTTGATACTTTAAACTTTTATTTGTTTTGTAATTTGAATATAGTAAATTATATACGGGTTTTATTGATCTCGAATTCCACATTCGAAATTAAAACAATTTTGGTCATATTATATATAGCTATTGCTCTTACGTGTGAGAAAGTATTATATATTGTAATAAATAGTGTTTCTTGGTATTAACGTCTTTAAAAATATTTGAATATCTGAATTCTTTTCATCTTATTTAAAGAATAAGGATTTCTTTTAGCATTATGAGGTGATCATTATGGTTGGGAATTCGTTAAATTCAATAAAACCCGAAGAAATGAATCCTTATTACTGATATTTATTAAAAAATATTATAAATTTTTCAGCAAATGTGGAATAAGATAATAAATCATTGACATTTTTACGTTATTTTCATTTCGAATATTTATGTAACTCACGCTCGCGCCTCAACAGGACATCATTGGCGTTATTGAGAAAATTATTTAAAAATACTTACCATATTCGTTAAGGTTCAAAATCTGCCCCTCCCCCCTTTAATAAATTTTAAAAACATTATATCATAGTGATATATCATAGTGTATAAAACATGTAAGTTACAGAAATCATAGAAACCTAGTAGTTTTACAGCACGGGCTAATCCTCGTGCCTCTATGACGTCACGTAAATAGGCCATTTCCCGTTCATCCCCAAAACATAAAAAATCATCAGGTTTTCTTTAGATTCAACAATAGGAAGTATAGAGCGCATTGTTGCTCCAAAACAATTTTCATATATATTATTGTTCAAAACAGTTTGCATATCATGTTAAAAAGTTATGTTGGAACAAGCATGTCCTTGATGTTTCCTACTAAAAAAAAACTGATAAGAATTACCATTTTTGTTGTTGCTTAAATACGTACTTTTTGTAAAAGTAAACATTATCAGTATCTCAAATCTCTATTAACACACCGATCAGACAATTTATCTTGTTAAAACTGAATTATATATGTTTTAATCTTTCTATATGTAAATTTCTAAAGCTCTATTCATAAATTGTGGGATATTTAATACTCTATCCCGCACAAAGTCCTTTGATTCAAAATGTTATTATAGAGACACTGAAAAAGTAAATTTTATAAAACAGATGTACATATTATAATCATTAGATTATGTTTTTATTGATCTTTTAAAGGTATTATCTCATGTTGTGCTTTGATAAAACACTTACCTTTGATTTTTTTTCTGGACCATAGGTTTTTAAAAAGAGACTTTTTGAAAAATACCAATAAATCTTTATTAGTTCTTAATAATCTCCATTTTAAACAGGACCCAGTCCTTCATTTTAACAACTTAAAGGCTATTCCCCCAAAGATGCTTTGTGCTAAGTTTGGTTAAAAATGGCTAATTGGTTCTGACGAAGAAGATAAAAATGTAAAAAGTTTGCGTAGACGACGCCGACGTGGTCGGCAGGCAACGGATAAAGCTCACGTGGTCTTTCGGCTCAGGTAAGCTAAACTGAGAACTAGCACGTTCTAAACGATTTTAGTTCACTCTGGCAACAGCAATGCACGAGAATGCTCATTAAGAGTTATCGTTCTTCCTTTATGCATATATAGCTTTTACAGTTTAGTGTAGTTGAAAAAACGAAAACAAAAAGTACATTCCATCTTGTAAGGAATTAATATCGATAAATTATGACTGATATTCAGGATTTACTTTTTAAAAAAATGTTTGTAGTTAATAATTCACTATGTGGTTCTTCGGGTTGTCAAGCTTCAGTGATTGCGTCTTTTGTAAACAATAACAAATCATTTTTTGAAAAATATTCATGTGCTGTTAAATAGAAACAAAAAACTTAAATATGAAATTAGAAGACATGAAATATCATTTTAAAATGATATAATGCACCGCACCCATATTAATAATAAATTTTGACAGGTGAAAATATTATTTAAAAAACAGTGCATAGCATCAACAATTATAATATAAAATTAATGAAAAGGTTTTTAATGTAAATTCACAAACATGTTGAAAACAATCTTAAACAACGGGAAACAAAGTTGATGACTCAAACAAAATATGGGATTAAAAATTCCAAAATTATCAGGAAATTTTAAATATTGCAAACTTGTTTTAGATTTATAAATCGTTAAACGCCTACACTATACTTCAACAGTGGATCAAGGTCATTTTCAAGTTATACCCAACGACATAGAACAAATCAGACATATATTCCTTGTTTCTCTCATGATGCGGAAAAATAAGGGTAAATTCCAAGTCTATATTCGTATTTCCTGATTGTTAAAGCTTAATTGAAGCTTAATATGGCCACATGTTTATAGACTAATTACGGAAACAAATGTTTCAGAACTCAAGACGATACGCATCATTAATATTTACATTCTTGAAAAATGCACTTGCTTTGTTCCGCCTTTTTCCATAACTGTGAATTACAATTTCTTTTATTTGAGTATCTATTCAGTTAAACATTCCAATGAAAGTTACTTTAAGATCCTTTGATAAGGCATGTAAATATTGCATAGAAGTCTATAAAAGAAAATTGTTACAGAATGCGGGATTTACCTTTCTTTATCAAAACTTCATAATTCGATGAAACAACAGGAAAGTAAAACAGTAAATATTAAATAGCTGAGAAAGAAAATCATTCCATTTTTATGCGTATTGTTTTTAAATAGCACATGGTCAAGACTATTTTCAAAATTTACTTTTCGAATCTTATATTTGCACTGTCACACTTTTAGGTATTTACAATGGTCAGCAAACATTTTAAGGCCAGTTGTCAAGTTATTAACTAGATACACATCTTAAAATTCTTTGTTGAGTATACAATACTCGTGTCATGATATGTTTTCATCTAGGTTACAGAATAAAAAAATCACTATGAAAAACTGAATGTTAACCATAGAAATTGTGAATTACATTTGCAGATAGCAAATACTAAGAAAAACGAAGTTTTTACCAGTATTTACAACCTACGTAAAATGACTGTTGTTTAAATTAATTGTAACTAAAACTGGTACTGTAAAGAAGAACAGAATATGTCTAGATTCAAAAATGCTTTTGCATTAGTTTACCTCTATTATGCAAGTGAAAAGAGCATCGGGAAAACATCAAGTACATGTGAACATTGAAGTTACTAGTAGTCGAGAAGAGAGAAGGTAGAGAAAAATAAGTTATTTTAATTTCAATTTTAATTTTTAACGAGAAATCATCATTTGTTCGAAATTGAATGCATTAAAATATCTGTATCACAGCCATGACGTTCTTTGCTCTTACATGCTAAACATTAAATCTTACAGTAAATGAATGCATAATAATGAATAATAACAATTTAGTGACTTCAAACATTTTGCATTATTTACGTAAATTCATATGATTTTCCCCTGTTTTAAACTGTAATATGAAATGGGTTGATTTGGTATATATCACGCAGTCAGCAGTATAAAAATGATATTTATTATAAAGATTGCAATTACTCTAATTAATGATTATCTTATAGAGAAATTGTGATATCTATGTGAGTTCTTCCTTGTTGAACGCTCACTAGATCTCCCTATATTTCAATAATAAAACTGTTCTAATCTCAAAATTACAGAATTGAATGTATTATTTCAACACATTTCGTTCGTTTTGCAATCGCACATCTTACTTGATTAAACACATAAAAAATAAGATCATTTAATTATTTTTTAAGTTTTATTCATAAAACATGGAGGATATAAGGCAGAAAAATGCCGGCTTTGTGAATAGTTTTATTGCCAATATTAACTAATGAAGCGTTATTGTGTTAATACAGGTATGATATTTGTTTTGTAATATTAATCCAGTATCGGTTTTTTATGACATTATGTCGTTTTATTAGCAATATTACAAAGTCAACGAATTTACATAAAAATTTCTTTTTTCGAATAATTTATAAAAGGGAAGTAATAAAAAGGTTTTCCAAAACACCCACTGGATTTTTATCTTGATCAATAAGGTCAGAAATGAGATTGGCATTATATTTTTAACGGTGGATATTGCTATTTAAGTGTATGTCCGGCCTATTCTTCCTTATTCATAAAACTCCCCAAATTAATAAAAAGTTAACAGATATTGGCTAAAATACAAGAATTAGTCTAAAATTTATGTTAATAAGCTACAAACCTTAAATAAATCAAGAATGAAAGATTAATATACTTTTTATTTAAACGACGAAACCTGTGCTATGAATCTTAAAATGTCAGTATGATTTAAAGACGCGAGTATCAAGTCAAGGATAATTATTCAAAGGTATTGTTATCAATGCATGCTGAGGGGATACGTAACATTTAAGAAGCAAATATAAAAAAAATAATAAATATATCTATCTTAAGGAGGTTGGGTGGTCAACAAAATCATCCAGCAGATTTACATTAAAGTTTCAGATTCTTTATATATTTGTCAAGCTAAAATCTATTATTTAGTCAAAAAAAATTACATAATTCTTAGCTTTTAAATTTGAGTATTTTTCTATATCTTTGTATAGAACTTTTCTTGAAAAAGAGATCAAGGAAGTCTAAAAATGGCGACAGCCAAACATTGATATTCATTTGATTTGTGATATGGTTTGATGAATGCATTTTAAAAAAAGCATTGTTGATAGGGCGTAAAAGGTAACGAAAACGAAACTTGGAAAATATTTCAGGTGTGGCTGTTCATCGTAAAACTCTTTCGGTGTAACATATTATAAGCATTTAAACAGAAAACCATCCCATTCATCTCATGGCTTTTGATGATATATAACTTCAAAAAATAAAATCTTTTTGTGTGTTATGAATAAAATAAATATCCGAATAAAAGAATAACTTGTCAAAATTACCTCTTGTCATCAGACCTGCTAAGATACTAAGTAATTTTAAACCTATTTTATTACACTAAATCGATTAGAAACAAATCCTATCAACTCTCTATAACTAAGTACAAAACTAAACTATTTACTAAGTTCAGGTTTAATACCAAGACTATTCACATTTACTACCTGTCTTATCATCATTCACTCTACTCTCGGTCCTCATGCACTTTAGATATTCATTTAAATTTCCTACTTTTTGTGAAAAAAACATACGTAGATAAAACATACATTAAGATTTTTAACACTTCGTTCAAAACAATCTTGTTTATCTGCCAAACCTTTACAGGAAAAACAAGTTCTCATCTTGTTTTTATTTACATAAATCTAAAAACAAGTCAACATTATTTAAAACAAACAAAATATTCGTAAAATTACACATTGTAACTGAAACTAGTACTATTTACTTTGCCTAGCTAATCTTAATCCAGATGGTTGACCAATGATAAAAGCAAATATTGTTCAGGATTAAAATAATTTCGGTTTAACATAAAATGCTACACAATTCAACAATTGTGTTAATATAGTTTGTGCTTCATTAATTTTCTCATTGATGCAAATCCAATGCGAAAAAGCCTGCAGACCTTGGTTTTTTAAATTACTATGAATCACTAATGAAGACACTTACTATAGTATTTGTTAAGCCGTATATATATAATTAACTCTACAACTATTGTTGTTTTGTTTTGTTTTTGCTGTGGTTGTTGTTGTTGTTGTTCTTGTTGTTGAATTTAAAAAGGCGTGGTCACGATTTTGCTCAAATCCTATTTTTATGTTTTATTATTTACAATGCTTTAGAAATGCATTTCTAATGATCAAATAAAATTTGAGAGTCATTCGTAGAGTTATTAGCAAGATACAGGGCTCATAATGTTTTGTCATGTAAACAAGGCTTGTGCCCTGTTTTTGTTTACATAGGTTCAATATATCAGTAAAATATTTTTTTCCAGCTTATTTGTCTATCTTTTTGTTTATTTTAAGCATAGATAAACAGCCCCAAACGTTTAAAACATTCGTTTTAGGTTTTAAAACTGAAAATCGTATTTCAACGTTCAATGTAAACAAACGCTTTGTTTACATAGCGAAGAATTTCAAGCTCTGTAGCTCGCTTATAACTCAACAAATGACAATCAAATTTCGGTTTCCTATTAAAAATGCCTTCCTGAAGCATTGTAAATAGTAAAGTCGGAAAAAAAAAATTGACCAAAATCATGACAATGCCCCTTTAAAGATGTGACACAGCTGTTCTGTTAAATCTCTAATTAGTCAAATTTAAACACAACTTTTCATGTGAAAATAAAATAATATTTAAACGGTGTGACTGTTGGACCGAGGGCAGATTTTTATGGTTTGAAACACAAACAGTAGGATCCACCTGGCAACTCAAATCATAAACCACACTACATGTAAATGTCACATGCTAATTATTCTACATTATAACGTCATACGTAAAAGTTGTTTCTTCGGATTTCGGAAAAATTCGAAGAAAAATACACTATTCCGAGAATTTTTTATTTTTTCACTAAATGCATATTCATATCATCAGTTGATTCATTTTTCATTTTCTATTTATACTTAATTCAATCAGTATCTAAATGATCGGTTCTTTGATGTTAAAATGTTTTTACGTCTTATACTTTGATACGACAAACGTGAAACTAATCTTGTCTCCTGTTTACAGCAATGTTAAAACGTATCCGCTTTGCATAGTCATTGATTTTTATCTTTATTACTTTCTATTGAAAACTTGGAAAGTTTTTAAAAAAGTTACTAGACAAAAAACAAAGAAGGGCGCACTAATTTAAGGTGGTATGGGACACTTCCATGTTGTGACGTATTGTTTATCGAAATAAACAACAAAACCAAGTGTAATTATTTAAGTAGTTTCTTTACCGTTATTGTCACCTAACAGAGTAGCGCATTGAGTTTTAGGGTTTACAACGAATCTGTAAGCCAGGAGTTCGAGTCCCACTCGGGATTTCTACAATTTTTAACTCTCCAAATATTTTTAAAGACTATTTTTTTATATAAGTAATGTAAATTCTAAATTCTAATCTGCTAAAAGAATTTTAATTATAGTATAGTATTCTTTAATCCACATTAATATCGAAAGATGTCCCATATCACATTAATGAATGAGTTAACTTTGTCGAACAAAATTGCAGCCAATATGGCGGCGCCAATGTGCTGGAAGAAAGTTTAACAGCTCCTAGTACCCCTGGTTCAACCTTTATTTTATTTATTCGTGTTACCATTAAGCTTCGCTTCGCGTGCCGGGCGAAGTCCGCCTCATGCTGCGCTCGGTATAAATCTTCAGGAATATATAAATAAGCATAAATGTAGGCGATGAATGATTCCATGATAAAATAACATGTAAAGGGGTAGCTGATATATATTTTTGAGCTACATTTGGGAATAAGAACTCCAAGGCCTTATTGTGCATAGACGCTCAATTTATTGTTGCATTTGAATATTATCAAATAAACGGTTTCAACGGGTAATCTATAATCATATACAGTTATAACATTACTGAAACACACTCATTCTCTACATTTACTCATTAAATTTATCTTAAGTAAATAGTATTTAAACTAGATACGATCTCGTTACAAGTAACGAGTAGGTCTTCCGGTCGATTTCTGTTTTAAATGATACCATGAATAATCGATACAATTTCAGAATTTACCCCACGCCCCCTCCCCCAATATACCTGCAGTTAATGTATAAAAGTCCTTTACTACGTCATCAATGGGTGTGTCAACGAGTGTTCCAGATAGTTTTTGCTACAATCAATAACACTGCTTATATAATGCATCATAAAATCTTTATCGTTTTTAAGGTATATGTATAAGACTTTACGAGTGTCTTGGCCCCTAATTAAAGGGCCAGCCCCTTTTTCTTGATTTCATTCGAAAGGTCTCACGGATATTAACATCTTTAGTTCTTACACTTATCTAAAATTGTTGATCATTTTTGAGATACAAATGATTAAATATTTTAGGAACCAGCCCTCTAGATCCTTAATGGGGACATTCATTGGTGTTTTTGATTAGTGGAATCGATTAGAATTATCAATACAGACATTTTCTCTTCTACAATGCTTAACAAAATATGTCTCCTTCTCTAGATATATTACGTCCAAGTTTAGGTGCTTTTGCCCGTAAAAATCACTAGTTTCGTAATAAATGGAAGTGACAATGATTTTGTCTGATAGATATTGCTACGATCAACAGCTTTGCTTCTGTAATGCATTACAAACTCTTTATCGTTTATAAGTAATTTGGAATAGAGTTTACGAGTGCCTTGGCCCCTAATTTTAGGGTCCAGCCCCTTTTTCTTGAGTTCATTCGAAAGGGCTCAGAAATACTAACATGTTTTGTTCTTACACTATCAAAAATTGTTGATCATTTTTTAGATACATATGATTGAATATTTTAGGGGTCAGCCCTTAAGATCCTTAATGGGAACATACATTGGTGTTTAGATAAATGGAATCGATAAGAATCATCAATGCAGAAATTTACTTTTCTACATTGCTTAACAAAATATGTCTCCTTCTCTAGATATATTGCATCAAAGTTGAAGTATTTTGGCCCCTAAAAATCCCTAATTAAATGGGCGCAGCAATGTTTTTTTCCGATAGATATTGTTACGATCAACAACTTTGCTTCAATAATGCATAACAAATTCTTTATCGTTTTAAAGTTATCTAAAATAGAGTTTACGAGTGTCTTGGCCCCTAAAAAAATGGGCCAGCCCCTATTTCTTGATTTCTTTGAAAAGTCTTAAGAATAGTAACATTTTTAGTTCTTACACCCATCTAAAATTATTGTTCATTTTTGAGATACAAATGATTGAATATTTTAGGGGCCAGCCCTGTAGATCCCTAATTGGGACAGACAATGGTGTTTTGATAAGTGGAATCGATTTAAATCATTAATGCAAACATTTTCTCTTCTATGATGTTTAACAAAATATGTCTCCTTCTCTAGATATATTGCGTTAAAGTTGAAGTACTTTGGGCCCTAAAAATCCCTAATTACGTAATAATTGGGCGTGGCAATGATTTTTTCTAATAGATATTGGTAATATCAACAACTTTGCTTCTATAATGGAATACAATATCTTTATCGTTTTTAAGTTATTTGTAATAGAGTTTACTTGGGTTTTGGCCCCTAATAAAAGGGGCAAGCCCCTTTTTCTTGATTTGGTTGGAAAGAACTTTTGATTATCTACTACTTTTGTTCTATATGTCTTAACAAAATATCAACTGATAAAATGACACTGATCAGAACGTATGAAAATTTTGATTCAAAATCTGTACCCCATTTTCGTGCCTATGCGAGTTCCAAGGAATAGCGCCACTGGTGCAAAACAACTATATAGTGCAAAACTTCAAATCATTATCTACCTATCCTAAAAAATTTCAAATCATTTTTCTACTAGTTTCTGAGATCAGCTCTGCACAAAATTGGTTGTAAAAAATTACAAAATCGACCATAAATCCGGACCGGAAGTGACGACGACAAAAAAATTCAAAAACATATAATATTCAGATAATGCTTGGAAACGGAAGACCTTAATGAATAATCCTAATGAATAATCCTAAACTATGGTAATAAGAAGAACCAGTACGAAAACAATAAGGTCTTCCGTTGGAAACGGAAGACCTTCAAGAATAATCCTAAACTATGGTACAAGTAACTTGCCCCATATAATATTGTTGATTATGTGTATATACCCGATGGGCGAGGTCATAACGACACTCGGGAGCTCCGCTCCCTCGTGTCATTATGACCACGCCCATCGGGTATCTGCACATAAATAACAATATTTTATTGGATAACTACTACTTATTCACTGATCCACCCGACAAACGTAACCACGTGTCCTCTCGTACTACTATCATACTATGATTGATTGTATGAATGAAGCGGCATGAATGGAAACAAATGAACAATGGGCAATGAAAACATGAAATGTAGAAATAAATTAATGCAATTATGGTGAATAATTAACTAACATAATTAATTCTGTGACAAACATAAATTAAATATTGCAATCAGTTGGCATCCATTCAAACAGGCCCACACGTCTCTCTACCAATAACTTCCTCATTCCATAAATTATCTTTCACTTTTTTGATTTTTTTGATATTGAAAAATCCAACTTTGTTAAACGTTTGGTCCAATTAAGTAATAACATTTCAAATTTTGAAATGTAGCACTTTAGCTAGAAAAAATATATTTACAATACAATATTATACATTTCTGATTATCTACATCACGTAGTAATATGAAAATATTTTCAAGTAAAGGAGTCTTTAAAGAGTGCTTTCTTTGTTTGACAAGTGCTGTGGGCAGAGGCGTTTAATAAACAGTTTCCTTTTCTTTTCGATATAAAGGGTAGAAGTATTACTTTTGTCAACTGAAATTCCAATAAGTTTTTGAAATGAAACACAGTTCCTGCCTTTACATGACGGTTTCTGTATCCTTTTTGCATACAGACAGCGGCATGAGTTACTGCGCTTTATAGATCCAAGTTGTCTTCTAATATTTCTTATTTTTTTTAAACGACCAGTTTCACCTGAAATGTAAAAAAGTGATTAATTGCAACGTGTTTTGCTGTCTCAAACTATTCCCATTAGTTTAAACTATACGCAAAACTTTAAACATTTAACTCGGGTAATCAATTTACATTCTTAGATTTTTTTTTATATATCTGCTCCTCTTGCGTTGATTCTATGTAACCTAAAACTATACAACAAACTGTAAAAACTGCAATAACGAAGCATTTTAATTGTGGATGTATCAAAGCATTAAAATATATAATTCTGTTAAATTCTCTTTCTTTACTTTAGTAAATGCTTACTTAGATATCTTCTACAATATCTCTTTAAATTCATTTTCTTGAGCTTGCATCTACGAGGACATCTTAGACGATACCTTGGCATCTTGCAACTGTTAATCATAAGACAAAATTGTTATTTAAGGTACCATGTAAACTCAACATTCTGCGTTGTTACAAGTCATTCATAAAATGAAACTGTATGAGCACTTTTAAAACTTTCATTAATAATACATGTATGTTGGAAAAAATGTTTGGTGTCCTGGCATTCTCTTTAACTGAAAAACGTGTCCTCTTTAATTTAAACAGCAAATTGATTTGTCTCTGCGTTCTTCACTGTAATGTTAAATTAATTTTACACGTGTCTATATAAGAGAAAACTCTAAAGAAGATGTATTTAAAACATTCAATTAAATTGTATATAATACTTATTGTCAAAATAAATCAATATTAGTGATCCGACAAAATCTTTGTTTTCCAGCTTTAAAGTTTCTTTTAAAAAGTGTAATTATGCTAAATATGGATTTTTTCTAATAGACACTATATCTGGACGGATTGGTTATTCTTCTTTACGTGATTAATATGATTAAATAATAAAACAATTAAGGTCAGGTTTATTTGATTTACTGAATGATTTTCTCTAGTAATGGTTATTAAGATACACATTTACAGACAATTAATCAACATTACCTCTTGCCCTTTTGACGTTTACCAAAACAGCACACATCCGTATTGGGATTGTAGATAGAAGCACTTGGCTGGCAGCATGACATCCCGTCTTTCAACGCATGTTTAAACAGTTTGTAGTTGCAACAAAGATCTTTCATAGGATCATATTTCTGTCTCCCACATCTAGGATCTAGCATTGACTTGTTTACTACCCTGTACTCATAAGAACACACGAAGTCCACAGAGTCGTAAGACACTCCGCCTCCACGAGTCGGGCAACACTTGTCGTGATAAGGAGCACTCTTGTGTACTATTTCTTCTCCTCTTAGAAAGGTTTTACCACAGCACACTTGTGTAGTTTTATCTAACTTCTGATTGGAACAGCACACGTCTTCCACTTCTATGATTCTGCCTACAAGGTAAGTAAACGGCAATTTAATGATATAATATTGGTTTAAGGTTTCTCATTCCTTAATGTGGTTGTTTAAAGAATATAATGTTAATATAATTGGTTTTTTTTCCTTGTTAAATTACATTTCTTAAAAGATTTATTATTCAAATTTCTGTAAAAATACATTTTTACAAAGATGTAATAAAAGGGACCCTCCCTCTGAGTAATTGCGCATTTAGTTTGACCCTTTTGTACCTGATATACCCTACGTTAATCGATCTTTTTAATTACGCAAAATAATCCCAACAAATAGTGTTTTAAATTTTGCATATGATCGGACCAAATTTAGAGACAAAAATAAATGTTCATCTGCGTAAAAGCAAATGTCTTATGAATTTTCTAGATTTTCCTTTAAAATTTACAAAGTAAAATCAAATGGATAATTAAATTTAAAAAAAAAAACAACATTCTAAATTTTTATTTTTTTTCTCTTAAAGATCCTTCGCAAAAATAGTTCGTCATTGAACTTACCTCCACAACATTTGTTGATTCTTTTGTTAAAGTTCATTCCTGCACAGCAAGATTCAATGTCATAGTCAATCGTTTTATTTCCACAACAGCGCCAAAATGGTCCGGTTTTTTTCAACAGATGACCTTCACAACAATTATGTGTCGTGACATCATACGCACCATCTACAAAGTAAAATAAGTATATTCTTATAAGAAAATAAGTGTTTAAATTTAAGTGCATTTTTCCCAAATATGATCTTCATTAAGCTTGTTTAAGGAACATACGGTTTGGACACCACTGATGCCCTTTCTGGACCACTTGATTTCCAGCACAGTCATTATTGGATGGGTCATACGACAAAGAACCACAACATCTATGACTGTATTTGTGAGGAATTAAGGTTTTATTACAACACATCTGCTCGCTTGTGTTGTAAATTTTATCTCCACACTTACTTTCCCATAAACTTATGATCAACATATTTTTAAAGCAATATTTTTCTCTGACATCGTACGTTTCATTGCCACAGCACGAACTTGTATGGTGGAATTTGTGGAGCTTTGAACTACAACACATCTCCTCTGTGAATATGTATGCAGAGGTGCTACAGCAACCGTAATGATCTACAAAATCAAGACGAAAAATGTATATGTTAACTCTTAATCCTTAAGTTAATAGACATTTGTTTATATTAAGTTTGCCTTATCACCTGGACTTTTGTCTGGATAATATACGCCATTGCAGCAGATACTTTTTCTTCCGTTGTAAATTTTGTCTCTACAACACTTATGGATGGAACCATCGACATATCTTGGATGTAGACTTCCGCCACAACATATGTGAGTGTTCGATTTGTTCAGCTCAGTTATCCCTGTAAAATATTTATATTTCTTTCTCCAACGAAGTCATTACATTTCATTTTTATTGCAGCTGGTTATTTACCGATACCAAAATGGAAACCGTTAATGTAAATAAATGTTTTCATAAAACCTGCACAACATCCAAGGGAAATGTCATTCATGTTATTTTGACACACACTAAAAATGTCCTGACTGCTCCCGGGGTTGTCATCACCTGATGCATCTAAAATTTAATTATTCGTAACTGAAAACCACTAAATGTTTTAGAAAGAGGAATATCTTACATGTGAATAAATGTTAGTTGGTTCATATCAAATATATTTCTGCGATACAATAACATGCAGATAAAAACTGATAGGGCATTAATGTTTTTGTTTCTATAAACATGTTACCATTTGAATTATTTTTATTATCATTGTTTTTATCATTAAATTTTCTTTAGTTCTTTAGAGTTAAAGCGGTTCATATTTTGTGTCCTTTGATCCCGTTTGACCCGATTCTAAATTGGACAACTGCTAAAAGAAGTGGATTAACCAACTCTAAAGTGATCGATATGTAATTTTTGAGGCTCAAAACTTTTTATTCCGGACAAAAAAAATGTTGCGTTTTGTCTCATTTCTCTTTTGTTTCACAATCCGGTGAGGTGAAACTTAGGCATTTGATCTCTTAATTGAATAACACTATCGGCTGTTCAACGGATATGTTCAGTGTCCTATATGGGAACGGCGACAACGACATCTTTAACCTTGTCGTTTTTGGAATGTGTTTTAATGTCTCTTTATTCGTACGAGTCTCCTACCTTTTGTTTTATAATACAAGAACGAAAAGATATATATGTTTTAAAACTGTTCGTTTCATTTTTAAAGAGGTAATTCTATTTTGTTAGAATATTTTCTTGTGAAACCATCACTCGTATGTTGTTCATCACTGTGCGACGCTTTTGATTTAAGGACGAGATGCACTCTTTAAATTAATGTTTTGTACTTTCGCACAAGCTTGATGTATATGCAGAGCGAAAATGGATATGTCATTTGAGTGTATTTGAAATATTTTTTTATGTGAATGAAAGCAATTAAAGATGAAATTCACGTTAGTTAAAAATCTTCTTTGAAGGAAACTTTTGTGAGTTTTTTATGTATATTAAAATATGACAATTTTTTCTTGAATATTTAAAGATCTCTAAATTACTTTTTACCTAGTAAAAAAATCAACCAAAAGTACATCCTAAAATAGTTTTATCGCTTACGTTCCAATTATAAATTGGTATTTAAATGTACTACATTTTAGAATAAAGAGAAATTAAGTATAAAAATTGAAAGATTTCCTGAATTTTATATTTCAATAAATAGTGCATGTAAATAAAATGGAAAAAAATAATACATTACATGGGAAAAGATAAAAGAAAATAACCCTCCACGCAGCTCTAAGTTCCATGACAAAATAACTCCCATGGATTGAAAAATACCATATTAGTTAGGTATGATATGAATATTCATGAACGATGACTGATGATTTTTTCCTTAAATAGGGTATGAAAAGGAAATACAAAAAAGAGCAAATTCTTAAGACAATCCTATACATTTAAACTTGAGAGCCATAAGAATTAAGTCATAAAAATACGAAACAACTTACTTCGGTAAGTATTACTTAGAGGACACTTCTGAAGTTACCTAGAAATGGTGATGGCGCGTTGTTGAACACGATCACAGAAAAAAAGTATCTCAACAAGAAGAAAATTTACTTGAGTTGTAGTTTATTAATAAACATACACCATGAAATATAGTTATAGTTAAAGTTTCACTGAAATTTAGATATAAAGATCAAGTTCAATTTTAAAAAACATTGTTTATCCTAAATTTTAAGGAGTGAAACAGGTAAGTTATTATCATTAGTTTTCTGGAAAGATAAATAAGGATAAGTTATTCTATAGTTCTAAGAATTGTTATTTTAAACGACATCGGATATAAACTTTATAAGTAAGTCCTTATGATCTTTGTCCTCTTTAAGAGTGATGCTACATTAAATTATAATCTAGTAAAAACAGGAGACCTTCCTCAAGCAGCTTCTTAAGAATTTCTTCTTATGACTTAACTGAATGTCAACAGCGTTTTTAAATAAACCGATACATTTATTGACGATGCAGTTTTTACTGATATCAATCATTCGCACAGATTTGATTACCATTAAAACAATTCTTTGATTAAATTAAAATTAACAGTAACAGAGGCACTACATTTTTTGATATTAAAATAATTGTAACCCGCTGTAATATTAGTTAACAGCGTGTTTACAAGTATTTTAAAACAATAATACGATTGTTTGACTTTTTTCTCAAACTTAAAAAAAAATTAAAGATTAATATTTCTCGATTTTATCTCACTTTCAAGACTGACAAAGTTGTCGTCCCTTTATAATTGTATGTCACATACATGTAAAGTCACAGACGGGCGTTTGCTCCGCTAATGCAGAAATGTTAATAAGGATCGATATTCAAACATTTACATAAGTGTGACAAGCTTCTGATTTATAAATAAGGTTAAGTAAAAATAGTCAGAAGTTAATATATAAATTGATAATTTATTCTAGTAGCATTTATTATAATTTTAAGCAAAGAACGATTATCTAGATGCAAGAAATGAAAGAATGACTATGAAATGGTAATGCACCTGATGTACTGAAAGCAATCAAAGATAGGTTTTAACATTGTTAGGATGTGTGTATATACTTATACACCATTTCTTTCATGTAAGAAAATAAAAAGAAAAGAAACATTTAACAAAACAAAGCACAGAAGTAAACTGCAAAGTTAACATAAATAAATTAACAAAAAAGAAATGAACAATATAAAATTAAAAAATGAAATGCTTTAGTCTTTGGTTTGCAGCCCTATTCTATTACATGTTATGTATTCGTGCACTTCATGCTCCGACGGGTGGGAAATGTATATTTGGTATACATTTACCGAACAGAACAGTTTATAATTTCAGCAGTGCTGTACAGAAGAATGGATTTTTTTTTCGTGTATCTGGTATCAGTGGTGGAGCTCCTGGATGCCAGAGTTTGGGAATTTCTTTTCACATCAAGCAATAACTTTTAACAATACACAGAGGAATTAATTAAAAAAATATCATAAAAACGTAAACAATTTCTAAAGGAGGATGTGCGCCATCTTGCAAATTTGAGGATAAGAATTGAAACATTTCTGGAACTGGCTTGTTTCTGCCCGAAACTCAGGCCAAAACTGTTGCCAAAAGATATAAAAGCAATAAATATGAAGTCCCATGTGTCATTTTGTTTGAAATGTATGCATACAAGAACAGGACAATGCTTTTTAATCAGTCAGAACAGCTGTCGAACTCCGCAGCTACATACTTATTTTGAAGATTTAAAAATCTGGAAAGATATTAAGGGGGTTCTTTGGTGTCCTCTCTAAAACAATTTGTCGAGAAAAAGTTTCCCCCTTAATATCTGCATTGATTAAAACTGACAATGTTCAAGGTTAAGAATCAACGAAGTATCATTTATAACAAAACTGGTTTCAGGGCCTGCCACATTTCACTCACATACTATAGAATAGCGGTCGCTAAAATTATGGAAATGGTCGCACTAATGGCTGAATAGGATATCCGGTAATAATTTTAGCACCCGAAAGCCTCTTTTTCAAGACAACTATTGACTTTCTCTAGACAGTCTTTAAATAGCAAAACCAAGGGAAAATACCATATGTAATATAAAAATAAAATCTTCTGGCCGAAATTGTTTAATGATAATACCTTTTACTGTGGAATCATTAGATTTTGTGGTGGCTCAATTTTCGTGGAATTCGTGGTTACCTCTCATCCACGAAATAACATCCTCCACGAATTTTTAATTAGGGTAATAAAGTCATATTTCCTTTTGTAATATATGAGAATACACGAAATTACATCCCCACGAACATGTAAAATTTAAGCCATCCACGAAAATCGGCCCCCACGAAATTTAATGATTCCACAGTATGTGACATGTAATTATTACATATAATGCATGTCCAATAAGTGCCATATTTTGCCAAGACGCCTTTTGGTGGGGATCCAATTTGCAATTGGATTCTGGAGTGTATCTTATTAAATCCAACTTTTTATGTTTGGCATATCATTGCCTTGTTTATTGATATATTTTACTATTAGATGTCAACATATTGCATGATATACATGTGTACTTTCAAAGACAGTACACAGTAGTCATGTGTTTTCTAGCCTAAGTAGACCCTCTTAATGGTGTATATATTTTATTTTTCATCATTTTCTTCAATAACTGACATTTGTTCATTTCTATAGCTGTCTTGTTTTCTCTATGTCTAACATAAAAAAAAATCTAGGTGCAATTGTCTTGACTTGAAATAAAATTAACATAAACATAAAGAGGTTTTTTAATACTTAATTTTTTTGTAAAGATGCGTCACTAGTGTTAATAGAAGGGCTAACGTCTTTCCGCCGCTATTTTCCTGGGTACTACACTATTTTTATTTTCCCCTTTCTATTTAAGGTGTAAACGAGGGGTTTTATTACTTCCAAGGATGTTATGTAACCAAGCGGGATGAACCAATGGTATTCAAAACAAGGGGCTCCCGTAGAGATTATGATATAATATACCTAGGGGTAAACCAAGGGTATCAAGTAAGCAACAAAGCTTAGAATTTCAGTTTGTGTTATATATTTCATAGATCATATTTCGTAATAAGTAGTTTAACAAGCCTGAACCCCTGTAAATATTTCTATTCTTATTATCTTATAACTAAGCCGTTAATTTGGCATTTAGGTTTAAATCGATTAAAAATGTAATGTCTATCTAAGGAGGTATAAGACATATCACTATTGTAGAATACTTTCTTTTAACATACACAACAAAACTGACCATCTTGGTAAATCGCCAACGACAATATCTGAGTTCGAAAACCCCTTGATGGAAGTTATACTTTTGTAAGAATATCATAGTCAAATATCTATACTACTTTACTAAAATAATAGACTCGAGCTTTTGGGCTTTAATACCGAGAAATCGGAAGAGTACTGTCTTTTGTTTTATATATTTTAAACATCATTGGTACTTGAAGATAACCAATTTGTTTTTATTTTTTCTCAATCAAGCATCGCTAATTAATAATCAACGAAAATTTCTTTGAAAAATCCGGAAATCATCTTGATTTTTTGGATTTTAAAATCTTGCGTATGCGCATTACATTCACGCTAAATTACGGGAGCTCTTTCGTTTATGTTAACTTTCCACAATTTCACATTTGCATGGATAAACTCAGAAATGATATTACAAATACATGTAAATTTTCATTGAAAATTTGTCATATTCTCACCAAAGGAAATACGGGAGATAACTCTAACTCAGTGCATTCAATATGAAAATCCCGAGAATTCTTAATGTCAACATGGTGTGTAAAGAGAGTAAAAAAAAGTTGGTGGAAAAAGTGTTGAATTCTTCATTAATTTAGATGAAAGGTATATACAGCCTCAAAATGGTTTGCTATGAATAATTTGACTGTTATTTTCAACGCAGCTTCATTAATTTTCTCCAAAATCGTTTCGGAGCGATTCTTCAATTTTTTGCTACATTACGAGTATATGGGAGGCATTTTAACTGTGGTGAAGGCCTGTCCCGAGACACAGTTAGATTTTTCTAACTAAGCAGAATGTAGTGAAATTAATAGCAATATTGTAGGCTTAAAGCTTAGTTATGTAAATGTCAACAATACGGTGTGTCGGTGTATCTATTTCGTATATATGTCCGATATCATATGCAATGTCAACCCGTGCACGCACGGGTCAAAGCCTAGTTTATATAAAAAAATATTTAAAAAAATATTCATATTAAAAAATATATAAAAAATATATTAAATATATTTACATTAGTTACATATATATATATATATTATATTTAGAATATGATGTTCTTTTATCCCGATTAATTTCAATATGTTACATACTTTAAATATAGTCTTAAAACACAATTGAAACATGGGATACCGCGGTGTTTAAAATAATAAACAAGAGTCTAAATAATATGAAGCGATGGAACTTGATATAATTTATCAAACTGGTTTTTAATGAACTTCTGTTAAATTTAACTGATGAAAAGAATTAATTTACAATGTTTAAAATGTCTCTCTTTACAATATTTAAAATTCTGTTTAAAAAAAAACAAACAAAAGTAATCTTTACACAAACATTACTTTTTATTACTTTTAACTAAGTGATTTGCATCTATAACAATATATCTAATAGTATTTCAGAAAACTGTTAATGCATTTCACTGATTGAAAAGTCTGACACCATACGAATTGTTGAGTTTCAAATATTGAAAGAATTAATATTTCTTTTGATCAAAGTGTTTTGGTTGGTCCCACTTGGCAAAAATGCTCGAACCATATGGACCGAGATGTCCTACACTTGTCTCGAAATGTCATCGCTTAAACCATACCACTTCATAACTATTTGTGTAAGTTTGTAATTATGAATTGTCATGATAAAAACAACATCGTAGCTATAAAGCTGGTTAAAGCCAAAATAATGGCTATCTTGAGTATATAACTAGGTGCTGATAAGTACGTCGCATACATTAAGCATTGAATGGGAAATAGCGATATTGTGTATTCGCTAGATTAAACAGTCAATGTACAAGTAAAGTAATGTCAACGTTTACGATTTTACTTAATTAAATGACTCGTTGTCATCAAGGTTTTAGAGTAGATTACAAATCAGTATTGACAAAAATATTCTAGATGTAATTTATTTGTCTTTGAAATATGCTTACCTCAGCGACTATTTCCATTCGGCGTTGCAGTGTTGGCCTGTATTTTATTTTCATCGAAGGTTTATATAATGCATGGTTCTTTTTAGGCAATTGCATGTAGTTTAAATCACATATAATGTATTTTTTATCTCTCAGAAATACATGTATTGTATGTTCTATCAGTTTCTGTATAAAGTTGCTCTCTGTAAATACGTTTTCAGGACCACAATGTGAACTAGTTTTGTAAACTAATTGTTCTTTTCTGTGTAAATAGAGGACAATATTATTATTTATTATTTGTATTTTCAATTAGTATCATTATACCTAAATAGTACACTCGACGTAAAGTGCAAATAATGTTCAGGATACAAAAATGATTTTAGTTTTATCAGAAAAATAAATGTATTTGAGAATTTAACTAATTTTCTCTTTGTAATTAATCCCACACTAAAACAAGAGGCCCATGGGCCACATCGCTCACCTGAGGAACAAGAGGTATGATAAAATCAGCTCAATGGAGTCATAATACAAACTATCTGGACAATGTACAATAATTCATGTAAATCCTGTATAAATAAAATCCATTTTCCCCTGGATATTCTTATGTTTATAATCATTAGTCCCTTTTCTAACAGGATGATTATATAGTCATATCATATGTTGAGTATTGCAGATCTAAAAAAGATCCCTAACAATAGTTTATATATGGGATATAAACGTACATCAAACTCTGAACCTTCTCGTGAGGCCAAAGAATTGTCCTGGGGCCAAAGTCTTAACAATTATAAAGAATCATCTGGCTGATTAGTTTTTGAGAAGATTTTTAAAGATTTACCCTATATATTCCTTTGTTAAACTTTGACCCCCCCCATTGTGGCCCCACCCTACCCCTGGGGATCATTATTTTCACAACTTTGAATCTACATTACCTGAGGATGCTTTCACACAAGTTTCAGCTTTCCTGGCTGATTAGTTTCTGAGAAGAAGATTTTTAAAGAATAACTCTGTTTATTCCTATGTAAAACATCGACCTCCCATTGTGGCCCAAACCTACCCCCAGGGGTCATGATTTTCACAAATTTGAATCTACATTACCTGAGTATGCTTCCACACAAGTTTTAGCTTTCCTGGCTAATTAGTTTCTGAGAAGATTTACTGTATATAATCATATGTTAAACTTCGATCCCCCATTGTGGCCCCAACCTACCCCCAGGGGTCATGACTTTCACAACTTTGAATCTACATTACCTGAGGATGCTTCCACACAAGTGTCAGCTTTGCCGGCGATTTAGTTTCTGAGAAGAAGATTTTTAAAGATTTACTGTATATATTCCTATGTTAAACTTCGATCCCCCATTGTGGCCCCACCCTACCCCCGGGGGTCATGCTTTTCACAACTTTAAAATTTACACTACCTGAGGATGCATCCACACAAGTGTCAGCTTTCCTGTCTGATTATTTTCTGAGAAGAAGATTTTTAAAGATTTACTGTATATATTCCTATGTAAAACGTCGATCCCCTATTGTGGCCCCTCCCTACCCTCGGGGGTCATGATTTTCACAAATTTGAATCTTCACTACCTAAGGATGCATCCACACAAGTGTCAGCTTTCCTGGCCGATTAGTTTCTGAGAAGAAGATTTTTAAAGATTTACTTTTTATATTCATATGTTAAACTTCGACCCTCCATTGTGGCCCCACCCTACCCCCAGGGGTCATGATTTTCACATCACCTGAAGATGCTTCCACACAAGTTTCAGCTTTCCTGGCCGATTAGTTTCTGAGAAGAAGATTTCTTAAGAGTTACTCTATATATTCATGTTAAACTTCGACCCCCCATTGTGGTCCCATCCTCAGGTGAGCTAAAAAGGTTAAGTTTACAATTCAATAAGTGGGTTTCTGGAAGAACAGATTTTAAAACTTTCGTAATAAATATTGACAATTTTTTTATACTTTTTTAATCTTTAGCTTTTAAGATCTGTGTACAAACATAGAATTGTGAGCAAATCTCTGTATCTTGCTTATAATTCGAAGCTTAACACTCAAATATGGTTAGTAAATAGAAATTGTAAACAACATGCACTACATGTATAACAAATAAAGAAAACAATTTATTTTTTCGAAATGAATCATATATATATACATGGATATACCTACATATTTCCGTAAGCGATATTAAACTCTATTTAAACTGAATAAACTAGAGAAAATGCCGAGCATCTCAACAAAACCTATTGCATTAATCTACCATTACGCAAAAGATAATGCCGAATTACCGATAGAATGAATTGTATTTCAGTACCCCTACATCAGACTTTGCTTAATATGCGCAGGTAAACAGTTAACGTAACTGTTTGATTTACCGAAGTCTCTGATTGATTTGATACGAAAAATCACGAAATACAGACGATAGTTTCCAGGTTACAAAGCATAAATAATGAAAACGAAACGAAAATCAGAACAAGCTAACACCAACGTCATGTGTGAAAACTGTCAACGCATTGAAATATTTAGCCTCAATTTACTTCACAAAATCGGCACCAATATATTTTTCATGTTTCAAAACTTCCCTTCATACGCGAACTGTTGCACAACAAGCAAATTCATCATAGTCAGATCGACCCTTTTTCGTATAATGTCATGGCTGCTTTAAACAAAGAACCTCGTTTTAGAAGTATGGAATACGAGTCTTGGTAAAATGGGTATGCAAACCCGGGCCGTGGCAAAATAAATGCCAGGGCAGATCGGCAATTGTCAATTCCAAATACGCATTATTTTGCAGCAATATCTACAGCGAATACAAATATACTAGTCCATCAAATATCCTGAAATTTTAATGAGATTGACAGATTAATAACTGCCAATCTTTTGTTTTGCCCAGGCCAAGTCTTGCCTACCCATTTTACCGGATGCCGAGCCCGATTGAAATACGCCTTTCCTTTATTATTATTTTCGTAATAACTTCGATTTGAAACAAAATTACCACTTAATTTTTGCAATTTATATTTTCCTTCCCATAAGGATAATTTATGCTAAACTACGTTGAATTTGCCTCGGTAGTTCTTGAGAAGAAGATTTTTAAAAATGCACCCCCCTTTTTCTACAGTTTCAAGGTTTTCTCCGCTTTGAATACAGATCGGACTTTTATTTCTGCAATTTATATTCGCCCTCCCACAAGGATGCTTTGTGCCAAATTTGGTTGAAATTGGATAAGCAGTTTTAGAGAAGAAGTTCAAAATGTAAAAAGTTTACAGACGGACAGACGGACAGACGGACGGACGGACAGACGGACAGACGGACAGACGGACGACGGACAAAATGTGATCAGAATAGCTCACTTGAGCTTTCAGCTCAGGTGAGCTAAAAATAGAAGATTTTTGTCTTTTAAAGCAATATGAGCTGCATTTTTCATGTTGAATTTTTTTTTTACTAAAATGTTCTTTTCTACTTAAATGACAAAAATATCATGGTTTTTAAATTTCTGTTAGCCATATTTTTGTGGAAAAGGCCGTTAAGAAGCCTTATTTGGAGCAAAATTGAATTATTGTCGTCCTGTACAAAAATTTATTTGCTATATATTCCTTATAAGAGAAATATTTCCTTTGACAAAAATTAATGATTTTTTCAAACCTTATTTATCACAAAAGTTTAAGTTATATGCAGACTTATCATACTAGCAGGTTTTTGCAGCAAAATAAAATTCTAAAAAATACAGCTCATATTGCTTTAAGTTATTCATGAAGAACAACATGTATTTGTTAACGGTGTATACAGACATAAACGGTACAGATAACAATTTACTTGCAAGGCTGTTTTTGTGTTGTTCATCATACAGATATGACACTTTTTTCTTTTCAATTTTTAATTAGTCACATTTAGAACATCATTTTCATAAAAAAACAAAACAAAATAAATATCTCAATGTTAATAAAAACCATAAGAAAATAGGTGACAAATGCTTTGATAATGAGATTACATGACATCAATTAAATAAATAAATATTACAAACAATGTCAAAATAAAAATAAACTTGACACTTATTCAAACATCTTTAAATTTACTTCTTGTCAAAACACCTTTCCCTTTCATCCACCACAAGCACACAAACAATAACACACACACAATAATGAATAACAAAATTATAAATTGAACAATATTAATTATTGAACGTTACATTTTTTTTAAAAAGTGCTGTCCAACCTCTACAAAAAAGTTATGTTTCTAACTTTTGTCTTGGGCCATTACTTTTAAATGTTTTTATAATCACATTTTTGATTTTATAAAGTGGTCATTGGACCATTATGAAAAAGCAATACTTTGGCCTGCCAGCAAACGGATTTTAACACTTCTATTAATATCTTACACAATGAAAAATCCGTTAAATTATTAGGTATTGATATTGATTCTATGCTTAAATGCTATGTTCATATTGCAATATTTGCAAAAAAGCTGCCTGACAATTAAAATAAATGTTTTAAAACGTATCGGTTCAGTACTAACTCGGGCAAACACAACCATCCTATTTTATAGTTTTATTCCGTCAAATTTTAACTTCTGTCCTCTCGTGTGGCAATTTTGCTAAAAGAAAAAATCCCAAAAAATATTTGTAAAAGAGCCTTTCATTTTATTCCTAATAATTTCTAAAGCCCCTTTATATTTTGAATCATAATTACACAAAGCAAAACTGCCATCCATGGAGGTCAGAAAAAGGTTCTCAAATTATACATGACCTTTCTTCAGATATATCGTTTAAATATGACTGTGCCACCATCTGACACGTGTCTTGCAGGTACCTGTATATGCTGTCTTATTCATGTAATTTTATGCTGCAATATTGTGATGTCATTTTATGTTTATAGTGCTGCATGCTTATATACTGTTAATTACATTGTTTGTTAATAATTTCAGTCAAAAGCTCAATAGAGCTTGTGGGTTTTTTTTTATCTACGTGCTGACTTTAAATAAAGTGTATCATATCTAACATATAAAAAAAACCTTACTAAATGCAACGACACAGAATTCAAATATTGCATTGCAATACTCTAGTTAGAAAGATATTTTAAAGAGTTCTGCTCTTTTTTTTGTTGACTACACCTGTTTGCAAACACGTTTAACGAAATTTTCCTTTTTCCTTTTGATATAAAGGGTAGTAGTATTTTCTTCTTCCACTGAAATTCCAATGACTTTTTTAATTGAAACACATTGTTTGCCTTTACATGCTTTTTTCTGTCTCTCAGCGTACACACAGCGGCATGACTTACTGCGCTTTATCAGTCTTCTTATATTTCGTATTACTTCAAAACGACCTGTGTTACCTGAAATGTAACAATTTAAGAAATTACATTAGTTATATGCTCTGCTGTCTCAAATTTACCCTAGCAATTAGAATTTAGAAAAAGATTAAGATTTTTTTTTTGGCGATCATTTAAAATATTTTTTTTATTTAGCAGCTCCTTTCTAATGCTTTTATATAACCCATACAACACAGAGCAATTTAACAGGGTTAAAGACGAATTGATGTACTAAAGCAATAATGAATTTAAAAACTCTTTTTATTTTCCTACATCTAGCTGCAACTTTAAAATACGCTTACTTAGAAATCTTTTGCAATATCTCTTCAAATTCAATTTCTTGAGCTTGCATCTACGCGGACATCGTATACGATTCCTTGGCTTCCTGCAACTGTAAACCATTGTTATTTAATGTACCAATTAAACTTAATTTTCAAAAAGCTTCCAAGTCAATAATAATATTATATGAGCCATAGTCGATTTTCGAGTACTTAAATGACACGATAATTTTATTTTCAAAATTCTCTGTACTAAAATATGTATCATTGATTTACTTAAAATGCAAAACTTTTGCTTTTAAGATCGAGCAAAAAATCGTATTGTAATTTCGTTCATTTCTGAAAGATTAAATGCCAAATCTAAAAGATTAACGCCAGCTCACAATAGGGAAAACTGTTCAGAGTTTTCCTTAAGGATGACGTTTACTCAGAATGATAAAAAATTCCACTGATGATAATGAAAAACCATCTATTATGTGTTGTAGACCTTACATGGTAGTGTTATTCTTCACTTCAAAAAAGTAGGTCAATGACCTACTTTTTGAGTTAATGGCCGTTGAATATTTTTGGAAAATTTTAAAAAAATCTCTAAAAATTTTACACTATGATTGAGATTTTCTTAATTGTGAAAATAATACAAATTGCTCACCTCTTTAACAAATGAAATACAGTTTATGAATGTTAGTGACATTAAATAGATCTAAAGTATTAAGTTTTCATTCACAATTTTAAAAGATATTCAAGTCCGAATTTCCTCTATCAGTTTTCAAATCCCTACCCATGTTTGATTCAGTATAACAAAAAACTGAATGATGATAAGGCTAAAATATTTATAGTATTAAACTAAGTATATTGACCTTTCTCTGCTTGCATAAAGTTTATATTAGGTCAATGATCAAAATTTTGAGTTATGGTGTCTTTTATCATTTTTAAGCATTTTTCAATATCTTTGTAATATATGCCATACTATTATCTAAACGAAAAAGTGAGATAAAACCAACAGAAAATATGCAAAATTATGTTGACTAACAAATAAAATCTTAACTTTAAGGTATATTAAAGTACGAGCAAAACAAATTTAGTGGAAAACAAAATCTGAAAAATTTAGTCCGAATTTCCTCTGTTTTGCTAAATGTCAAACTTTCCTTGAGCCTAATTCCATAACTAAGTAAAAATATTTAATGTTATTTCAATAATAATTCATAAATACCTTTTGTGTTTAGAACAAATTTTACTCATGAGATAGAACTTTTTCACAATCCGGATTTGAGAACTCAAACCCTGAGTAAACAACGTCCTTAATATGTATTTTAAACCATTAAATCAATGTTACCTTTATGTTTAACAATTTCAAAAATAGTTTAAATGAACAAGTAAAAAGCTGAAAATGTGACAGCAAACCGGGTTTTCCCTTATGTGGACTGTATCCATAATCCATCTCAACCCTGAATTGATAAACACTACCTACCGATCCAGTGAAATGGAGTAACCTATATGCAATATTTTGCCAAAAAATGACTAAGTTCAAATGCTTCTATTTTTTCATAAATTATAAGAAATAAAAATCCTAGCAATATGCACACCTCTGTTGATCTGCAAAAGAACAACTTCCTGTCTTGAAAACTGTGCGAGGAGTTATCCGTACAATAAGGGTGTCCTATATGCAATATTTTGCCCAAAAAAATGACTACGTTCACAAGCTGGTATTTTTTCTAGCAATATTTTCCTACCAATATGCACACCTCTGATATATGTACAATTGATATGCAAAAGAACAACTTCCTCTCTTCAAAAAACTGTAGGAGGAGCTATCCGTACAATGAGGGTATCATTTTGTCAGCCGACCGCCGACTCGCCATTTTCACCATTTCAATAACCGGATTTTTCCGTTGGAAAACCCGGTTAAAAAAATTAGTATAGGTGATTTTCCAAAAGCCATCCTTTGTCATAATTAACCATTAACCAACTGAATAGTTGCTACCGGATTAATTATATTACGTTATTATTCTGAGTAAAAGTATAATTAGGTTTACAGTTTTATTTCCCTTGCTGTATGATTTAATCTAAAAAAAAATTAATACAACAAATGTTTTCTGTTACCTCTTTCCCTTTTTTCGAACACCAGAACAACACACATGCTTTTTTGAATTGTAGATAGAAGCACTTGGATGGCAGCATGACCATCCTTTTTTTAACGCATTTTTAAACAATTTGGAGTTGCAACAAAGATCTTTTTTAGGGTCATATCTCTGTCCTTTACATAATGGATCCAGCAGCGACTTGTTTACAACTGTGTCGTTATAATTACAAACAAAGTTCACAGAGTCGTAGGACACCCCACCTCCAAGGGTTGGACAACACTTGTCATGATAAGAAGCACTCTTTTGTACAATTTCCTGCTTTCTGAAAAGGGTTTTACCGCAGCATACTTGTGTAGTTTGATTTAATCTTTGTCCCGAACAGCACACGTCCTCCATTTTTAAAATTTGGCCTATAACAAATCAACGACAATTGCTATTTTTTTTTTACTTTTAACGCTGCACACGAACTTTATATTGGAAATAAAATTTCAAATAACGCTATATTTGTAATGAATTTTATTTGCTAAGCAAATTAGTTTACAACGTACAAACTATTTTTGCTACTTAAAAATATATTATGTCTGAAACGTTTTCTATTTCCATAAAGTAAAACAAGGTTTTAATTTTGGACATTCCTTTGCTATATAGGTACACAAATAGTCTGATGAAAATTGAATCGTGAGGAGAAAATCTTAAATCAAGCTTATAAAAAATCAATTTCATTTGAAGATTAACGCTTTTATATCAGCCGAGAAAATAATTTCTCCAAAATTACAGAGATTTGACAGGCATATACAAAATATGAATGTAGAAGTACTAATATGAAGAACGGAATAGTCACCACTGCAACATTGGTGGTTCCTTATGTTGAAGATCTTTCCTCCACAACAGTCTTCTACATTATAGTTTATCATGTCCTTTCCACAGCAAAGCCACGATTTCCCGGTTTTTTCT
This sequence comes from Magallana angulata, assembly GCF_025612915.1. NCBI lineage: Eukaryota > Metazoa > Mollusca > Bivalvia > Ostreida > Ostreidae > Magallana > Magallana angulata. Next base: position 4,446,611 of record NC_069113.1, on the reverse strand, counting down.
TTACGATGACCTTCACAACAAGCATGTGTCGTGGTATTATATTCCCCCTCTACAAAATACAAGACAAGGACCAACATTTATATACTATTGTGTTATGTGTGTAGCAGCAGCAACAAATAAAAGGACTCAAAAGTGATGAAAATAAGTTTATTTTAATCTTTGTTTTTCTTCCTAAATATGAACATCATTTAAAAAAAAATATATATATATATATATATATATATATATAACACTAACGTAAACTGTGTTACGACATACCGGTATTACACCACGAGTTGCCTTTTGTCACTATGTGGTGATATACACAGTCATGCGACCTTCTATCGAATATCTCAAAACCACAACATCGCTGATTGTTGCTGTACGGATGTAAGGTGGTGTCTCCACAGCATACACTCTCTCTGGTGTCATATTTGACTCCATTACATTTACTCTCGTGTATGTCCAAAATCTCTTGCTTGTTAAAACAATACTGTAAATCTCTATTGTACGTACGATTTCCACAGCAGAGAGATTTATCGGACCATTCGTACACTTCGGATTTGCAGCACATGTCTTTATAAAATGTGTACGGCTTCGATCCACAACAGTGGTATTTTTCTGAAATTAATTTTATTAAACTGATGAATTCGTTTTATGTTCAGGAATTGTATTAAACAGATTGTTAGTTACATAGGTATTGTATTCTATTGTGCATCATTTTCAATTAAATCATTAGACAAAGCAAGGAGGTTTTTAACCCCCTTGTAAAATATTTGAGATTTAATAACAATTAATTGCCATTGTATCTAAGATAATAAATTTTATTTCTACCCGCATTATACATAGTATTAAAAATATTTTTATATAAAATTGAGGTAGAGATTAGCATTTTGGTTTTTCTGTTCTTTTATGCTAGAGGGCATTCTAAGAAAAGTTTGAATATCCCCTTTTAAAAATATGTTATACCTGGATTTTTGTTTTCGTAGAGACAGCCATTGCAGCACAAACTCTCTTTACTATTGTATGGACTGGTACCACAACACTCCACTGATTCATTGAGCACAGATCTAGGTCTTAGTTGTCCTCCACAGCATAATTGGGTTCTTTTATTGTAGACAGCGTCTAAAATACAAATATGGATTTATTTTAATGATATAAAATATTTCTATACTAATTAACGTTTCATCTAAGTATTTCTTGTTTGATTAAAACATAACCATCATTCATTAATCATTTGATTTCTCAAAGTATTTCGAGATGTATTTTCCACTTACTGTCGCAACATGAAATGTCAACATTAAATGGATACAAGGTTCCGTTGCAGCACATGTTTTGTTTAGGGTCATATTTGTTTGCAACACCGCATACTCTCAGAAACCCTACATTTTCAAAAAATGTTTGATCTATCAATCATCTGTCCAACAAAATCTCACACGCAATTTTCTAGGTTTATAAGCGATTTGATATTCAGAATTTGAGATATAATGTGAAAAGTTTGTAAAAATTCTTGGAGAAATATCGAGAGTAATCGTATAACACTCACGTTTTGCTTTAGTGTCATCTGAAACTGTTGTTCTGTCCAAATGACTGTTAGTTAATAAGTTACCATTCTCCTGTTTTAGACGGTACACATTCGTCCCACTGCAGTTATGCGTGTCTGCAATTTTTTTTCAGAGATGTACTAATTTAGGCATTTTATATTAAATAGAAATAAATTAAAATTAACTTCTTTTTTTTAATTATGTGCTTACTTTTAGAAATTAAAAAGTTTAAAAGAAATGACAAAACAGATACGTGTATATCCTTACCGGGACTTTTGTCAGTGTGGAGGACACCATCACAGCAAAGACTCCATCTCGTGTCATAAGTCTGATCTAAGTTTTGTAGAAATATGTCTGCTTTTTAACCACATAAATTGTATAGTATAAAAGTAACATATAATGATTACGTATTTTAAATCTAGCATACTAAACATTGTGAAAAAAAACAACAATTAAACTTTAAACCTTTGAACTGCCATTAATATTTTTCACTTCTAAGGTAGCAAGGGGCAGTTTCGGATAAATTTTCAATATTTTTGTAAAATTGAGAGTTGCTGTACTTGAAGGCTTATGAGTGTTGCTAAAATTCATGAAATAATTTTTAATGATTATCATTAGGTAGAGGGGTGTCTCTGTTTGAAATTGATATGCAATATGTAGGCCCCATATGTTAGATACATGAGAATCAGAAGTAAAATGCGAAACCTGCGGTTATGACTGTTGTGTTGACTTTACACAGTGAAATTGCAAATTACAGACTGGAGGTAAAATAACACAAAAAGTAGGTGGATGGGACATTGTAAACTATACACTGGTAAGTTTATGACATGTGATAGTGCAACTTGACGCGGTACGGAAGGTCAACCCTCTGCAGGGAATTAGCTGGGATAGGTCTCAAAAGCTGAAAAATCATGAAAAATTAGCAATATATGAAAGGGTCAAAATCTCATAAAGACCAGTATGTAGAGAATTTTTGACTAGTTTTGACTAGTAATTTTTTTCAGAAATTGGTGATTGGCCTTATAAAGAGTAAATTAAAGGTATTTGTGCTGAATTGGAACTGAGGAAATTCTAGTTACAGAGTTCCGAAGACATGCATCCCTTGCCTACAATGAACTGTCCCGTGCCACCTTATTAATTTCTTGCCCGTTATGGTATCCATGTGTGAATTCTTACCTTTACAACACTCAATTGAATATAAGTTATCTAAATTGAGTTTTGACGTCACAGTTCCGTTACAACATGTTTCTGTTGAGTTGTCGTATTCTTTATTTCCACAGATTAAGGCAAAGGCTATGAATAAAATAATGATAAAATTAAAAATATAGCAGGCACTGATAAATTCATACAAACCTAATATAAACATGTTGCATGGTTTATTATTCCACTGTCTACATTCGCCACTGTGTGTGTTTACTTGAATCGTTTTAAGGTCAACTAACGCTTACGTTATTTGTGAAAAAAATTTATCTCTATTTCTTTTAGAAATTATTAACTGCTTCATGTAAAGTTCGTTTTAACATTGAAAAATAACTGTTAAGCTCATGAAAATAACAGCTTAGAAGTTTTGACAAGTGGCAGTTTAGTCAGCGGAATAGAGGCAAAATAAGATGAACTTGTCTATCTGTGATAATAATTACATTTTCAACTGTCTTTGTCTGTGATAACAATTCGAATCAGTTTTGAAGCCTTTAACCCAATAATTTCATTAAAGATGAGTGACACGAAATGGACGTGTCTTATAGCATAACCGATAAACGGTATTGGCTGCGCAGCGTAGTAATACATAGCATGTGCTACATAAACAATAGTGGTTTTAAAATGTTGTTTTAAACTGTAAATGTTGGGAATGATATAAATATAAGTAATAAGGAATCATTCGCTGAATATTATAAGGTGATAATTTTGGTCGGAGCGTGGTCAAATCTATCAAAAGGCCCTTCGGGCTTTATTGGATTTGACCACATCCCGACGGAAATTATTGCCTCATAATACTCAAAGAATGATTCCTTAATTCTTAATTCTTATCCACTGGACTCAACACAACAGTGCTACTTTGTCTTTTAAATCATGTGAAAAAAGAAGTATGGCAATGAAAATGTATGATGTTTTTTATTTGAGATAAGACATGACTTTTTATGTCCTTATTATAACACCTGTAACATTTGATTTTATCAATTTGAACGATCCCTGCTGTAATATACATGTACCATTAATAAATAATGAACTAATAGTCTAATAATAGACATGGGATTTTTATTCCTATTAATACCGGTAAAACCCTACAGTTCATGAAAAAAAGTTAAAAGGTACATTCATCAACGTGACGCTGAAAAAATGTTTACTTGACCATTATTTATTATTATAAATTTATTTAAACTTCTATGGAACAAAAGACAAAGAAATATTTGTAATGTTTTGAATTAATAGAAAATGAAATCATCAATTGTTCTTAAATCCTTTGTCGTGATATCATAGTTTTGATTTGTAAATTTTTTTTTTAATTGATTTATCGGTCATGAAAATGGCTTCAAGCATTGAAACAAATGTAATTCTCGCCATCTGCTGTTTGCCGTTGTTTTGATTAATTTCGTTCAACCTAAACGTACACAATTCTCTCGGTTTACAATATATACATCGACCATTTACTTATTTATTTCCATTTTCCTAGACAAAATCCATCCCTATAGCTTTAATATATCTATAATTACTTGATTCAGTCTCTTTTTTGGGAAACCGATTTGTGATATGATATTTAAAAAACGAAATATCATAATTGCACTAAAATTGATACAAAAATCTTGATTTTGTTATTTTAATGTATTCATGATTAAATGCGATGTTGAGGTAACAGTTTTAATATCATTTATCAATTTTAAAAGTACAACTTAAACTGATAAACCTATTTGTACGAATTTGAAACCTTTATAAAATTGTAAATATATGACTTACCTGTATATACTTGTAAGTATATAATCCATACTAAAGCCATTTTAAAATTATCTTATTCAATGTGTGTCACCAACTCCATCGAATACAGAAAGTCATAGTAGATAAATACTTATCTTAATTTAGGGACACGTATTCTGGCTATTTTAAAATATCTGCGAGGTGTCATAAATATAACCTGTATAATTTAAAGCATGTGTTTTTCTGAAAATTTTGGATGCATGCCCTGCTTTTTTAATTGCAACAGCTTGAGACAGTACCTCGATATATCATTCATTGTTTTCGTTTGTATTGATCATGGTTTTGTTACCTCGCTCATCGCGCATATATTCAATACAGTGGCGTCGGAACCAAATTGAAAGTGGGGGGGGGGGGTAGACTAATCCTCAGATATCTTAACAAGCCATAAAAAAAAAAAATTCCCAAATTTTTCCCCCCGAAATCTTGAAATTCCTAATCCGGGGGGGGGGGGGGGGTGTACTATACCTATGACTGCAACATCTCAATATTTTAACTATCGATGGATTGTAACGGCGTTATGATATACCCAAACTCAAACAAGGACAATGAATGTAGTATGAAACCAACTTTTCCCCTATCAGAAATATACACATGAAAAACTAGGATATCAATTTCCAACATTAAACCGTGAAAGCATATGCACAGATTAAAATTCCAAAGGTATTGTATTTATCTTAAAGAAATCTGACATCCGTTAATACAGGGTTTTTTTTTAAAGTACTTTCAATAAATTTTGTATGAATAGATACTATTCCTTAATTATTTAGCAGTGTTAAGTTGATTAAAATTGACAATATAAGTTTCATTAAGAGTACGGGCTGCACTGATTGACATCGGATGTTTAAAATTTTCTAGCAACATTTCATCTACATGTATATAAAGGAAAAAATGACTGATCTGATATACATGTATATGTTACCGATCGACAACAACGATAATTTACGTACTTAATAAAAATAATACGGTGCTTTGACACATGAAAACAATTTTTATGTATCGATAAAGAATCTTCTTTTTAAATATGTTTCACAAAACAGAGACTAAGACTCTTAAAAGATTACAACTTTTATCTATAAAGTACGATAATCATTTCTTTGGGAATTTCAAGATTTATTCAACATTTTAAGTAATTAACTGTTCACGTGTTAGCTTTTTTATGCAGTTCTTTTGTTTGCAATATGGTTTGTGTAGTTTTTTATAGGTCTATATGTATCATTTTAAAATCATCCTTACTGGATATTATCCTCTTTTGTTTGATTGGTTGCTTGTACTTATATAATTTTCTTCTCTTCTGAACTTTATATGGATTTGATTGTAAATTTCATTACAACACTTTTTTCTGTGTTGTTGGAATATGGAAACAAACAAGCTACATTATAGCTTTAGAATAATCAGAGTTTTTTTAAGAGTCTTTAAGCGAACAAGCTAGATTAGATCAATACAATCTTATACCTCGAGAAAATGATTGATCTTAAGTTACAAAACATTTATACTCCAAAATTGATAAGAAGGTTAACAATCTAACAACAATAGGAAGCATTGTGATTCAAATAAGATCAATAATTATATCGAAACAAAAGATCTAACTTACACTTAGTCAGATTACTTTTTTTGAAACTTTGGGCAATTGTAAAATATAAAAAAAAATTTAAACTACTATAACACTGAATAACTAATATGTAAAACATCAATTAAATTTTAACATATAAAAGAGATCGGAAAAACCACTGTCAGATAAGATAAAAAGTTAAGAGAGAAAAGTTTACAGCTGCGAATGGAATAAAATTTGTTAAACATTCTTTTAAGGCCACACTATATGCCAATTCCACAAAGTCCGATTAACATTCTTTATAAAGTAATACCAACTAATCACTGTCTGTCAAGTTTTGACCATTTTTGCAGAAGTCATAAAATTTATAATTTATGTCCCCCTTACCCCAAAGATGATGCATATTTAATTGAGAGAGAATTGGCCATGTAGGAACAAAAACCACTTTTACTGGGTCACCTGAATGACTCAGGTGGCCCAAAAAAGGTTTTTTTCATGATAGAATGTATACTATCTAAAAGACAAAATAAAAGATTATTTTCAAATAATTTCCTTCATATGATTTCCAAAAATCAACTTCCACTGTCTGCGTACAAAATGTATATGTTGGGTCGTTTATGTATATCTTCACTTCTATGATTTTATAGTTTTAACGATGGGTATATGTATTTTGTTGTTGTCCGATGTTAGTTTAAAATGAAATCGTGATATTTTTGAGTATTTTTTCATCAATATTTTTTAATTAGACTGCAATTGAGCACTTTTCGATTTAAGAATAATTTGGTTCGATTTCATATATTGAATAAATGTCTTTATCATTTCAAGTACAAGCAGTAGAGGGTTTAAGTCAGGAATTGAAATGAAAGATCTTTTTTAGTCTAAAAATAACATTTGTAGATATATAATGTAGTTTGTATAAGAAATAAACAAGACAATCACATTTTAGTATAAAAAATAACAAAACAAACAAAACAAAAAATAATTCAAAAATTTTAACTTATTTTAAAAAGAACAAACAAGACAATTTAGAGATAACAAATATTCTTTTTTAATTTCAAAAAATTTACATATAAACAGATAAATGTCGAGTTTCAAATTATTGAATGAAAACGTGATTTTATATTATCACATAGAATATTGCATTCTAAAACAAATCGTGACTTTATCATAAAGAATTTCAGTGATTATTTCCTGCTGCAAATCTAGTTTTAAGTTGATCTTTCCCTAGCGTAGGATAATTTTTCATATTTAATTGGGTCGGATGAAAATATCTAAACTTGGCAATCGGTAAAAATAACAGCGTTTTAAATTTTCACATTTGATCACCACTCATTTTTTTCCAAGGTAAATCCGTATATGCAATAATTATTGTGCAGTAAGAAGGAACTGATAGCCTATTGTCTCTTGTATGATATGTATTATTTGGAATCCCTATTGTCTCTTGTATGATATGTATTATTTGGAATCAAAACGTGCTGATGTTATCTTAAGTTATGTTATTTGTTTGTAACGTAACATAAAATGGCACACAAGGGCAGTGTCTGTTCTGATTTTTTCCTCATGAAAAATACTATAGAGTTTATTTTTAAGAATCATTTAAATGCATAAATGCTGTTTTACAAACATACTAATGAAATACCTCTTACAATACATTTTGGATTCATTTTTATTTCAAATAAAATCACTCCAAATTGTGATAGCAATAGTTAAACTTACTGAAGTATAAATGAAAACAAATATCAACATTTTATTTTTCAATTTCTTTTAACAGTTAATATTACCTTTATGGGTCCTGTGTAATTAAAGACCTTGTGTTTGCGACTAAATTGGGAAAAATACTCGTTATTTTTTAAGTTCATTTCAGTAAAATGTCATTACAGAAATTGATACAGATGTGAAATAATCGTTTTTATTTATATTAAATGTAATATGTTCTTAGTTATTCCATGTATATCTGTAAATTTATGTTCTTACGACTTTTCGCAAGCTTTTTGTAAAACACAGCCGTGAAACTGAACAATACTCTTGATTTTTAATCGAGATTGAACACTCCTTCGTTTTCTCTCTCTCATTACATTTATTATCTTTTTTCACTTAAAAAAAGATATAATGAACATATTAGAGAGAATATTCTATTTGAAAAACATTAAAACAAGTAGGTAATAAAGTGGATTAACTAAGAGTTATACTGATAAATGGAGAGCGGCTATTCTTTGACCCTGCCCTTTTTTAATTGGATTGTATTACAATCAAATTAATCTAGCAAAAGTAACATCTACACATCATTTAAACTTCTTCCTTCCTCTCTTTAGTGTCATTCTGTGATAAATAATTTGTTAGACAGATAAGTTTATGTTCACAAATACCATCTGTAACGGAAAATATTTCAAAGGATATACATGTTTATCCTTTATGTTTGTCCTACCTCAAAATCTATATACAAAGTTAATTCTAACAATTTTAAAGTCAGCCATTGAAATATTTTTGGCGATTTCTTGTGTGTTTTCATTATGCTTGAAAAAAGTCTTAACTTCACATCAAATGTTATGAACATTATCTTTTAAATTTTGACTTTAAAACAGAAGATTATTGACGGATTACTAAATATGAAAATTATATTAAGAAAGCTGGGTTGTCAACAAAGAAGATGGGTGGATAAGGCGTGTAAAATGCCCATACGTGGTCGGACAGGCTACTGAAAAATTAAAGTATCAATAAATCTGATGGGTTTTTTAAAAATCATTTAAAACAATATAATATTTAACGAATCATTGGGTTTCAACCTGTAGGTGTGTTCAATACTTGGAATATGTTGACTCAAACAGGCGTATCAAAACCTGCAAATACTGTCATTTTTTAGAAACTTCAAGGCATTTTCTTTTATAGAGTGGGTCTGTGCTCCATATTTTTCTCATAATCTATTGAAGGTCTACTGGAAAACAAACCGATTTCAATCAACAAAAACGTGGAGAGATGACCAACTATACATTAAAAATATCATTTTGTATCCCAACAATTGAACGTTTTGAAAAAATAATACAAGTCCGGTAGTTCGTGGCTTTAGTCACACATAATATTTTAAAAGCCCATTTTGTTGTGTCTGAAATGGCTCAGTGGTTAGAGTACCTGGCATATGCTAACCTTATATATCTAGGGTTTTTATGTTACGGGTTCGATACCACCAAAATTTCCGACAATTTTTTTTCTTATTTTTTGTTAAATATATTAAAAACTGACTATAGATAGAAATTTTGCATTGCAAAGTTGCAAAGAATAGATTTATTTGGGAAAAAATAAATTCAAAATTGTATTTCACCACTAAACCGAATGGGCATTTGCGCCATCTTATTCCCCCATCTTCTTTTCCATCAGACCTACCTTAATATTTCAGAGATGATTTTTTGGCAATAAACTGTTCTTTAGAAAAGAAATATTTCAAATACTTAAGCTTTAAAATTGAAGATTTTCAATTTTCAGTGTCTTTTTGTAATGTACAGTCCAATAAATTCAAATGACGTATTGTTGGGGCGCAAGAAGGATAAGCAAAATTAAAATCTAAGAAAATCACATAAATTGTCAATATTCTCTTATTTAATCGTGCAATTGCTGAAAATTAGAAGGAATCATTCTTTGAAAATTGTGATGAGATAATTTCGGCTTTGTTGGACCACGCCTTGACCGAAATTATCACATCATAAAACTCAAAGAATGATTGCTTATTACTTAAATATTATCTCTATCTTTTTGCAAAACTCTTTTTCTGAAGACGATTGTTATAGTCTTGAAATGGCCACACCCTCTTTAGTTATTTTGTATGCATTCTATATGTCTACAAAATTGACAAGATACTTTTCAGCGTTTATTCGTTTATCAACCCGATATTCTGTCTTCATTCTCTACCCTTTTTATTAAATAAAGATCATGTACAATATTTGAAGTATTTGATCGATCCAATTATAATAAACTTAACATGAATCACTATAGTGTTCATGGTAAATCTTAGAACTTTAACGAGAGTGACAAATCAATCTGCTTGACCAAAACCTGGCATACCTGAAACGAATGGCTTTCAACTATGTGTCTTTAATTTTTCCATAACTCCAAAGTACGAGAGCACATTTGAAATTGGAAAATAAAATCAGCCCGTTAGCTTACTAACATGAAGCGAGTGATTGAGATTATATTCATCACTAAAATAATCGGTACGTATACTGTACATATAAATATCACATCATTTTGTCTCATTTCATTTTGAGATAAATATAGATTTGTTATCATTTGTTATTTTCAATATAATAAGGAAAGACAATTTGAAAATGAAATAAAATATTACATGACACAGTTTGTATAAAATATGAATATTTACAAATGTGTACAATCTTTCATTCACAGTAAGTCCTCTATTATCAAATGAATGATTAATCTCTATGAATGATGTTTATCGCGGAAAAATCATAACCAAACAAACAGAAACTAACTAAGGAACAACTTACCTAAATCAAACATCACCAGTAATGCCAGGGCAAAAATACTCAAAAGTCTCATAGTCGGATTCAACATCGGTTAAGTGGATTAATAGATTCTACATTAGCATGGCGCTGTATCTTTTATATATATATATAAGGTTTTGGAATACCAACTTGGTATATAGAGATAACCCCGTCATTTTGGACGCGGGTGTCATTTAAACGTAATATATTCTGTTTTTATTCCAACCGAGGTAAGACGTTACCGGAAAAAAGACACCCATTCCGCCCCATAATCAAATGTGTTGATTATGTCAGGAGTTTAAGGAAGTACATCCCACAATTAAACATATTTTGTTAAAATTCATCTATTGAAATATGCTTTTGTTTTTAATTAAATAACCATCTATAAAACTAGAGTGATATTTGATAAGTTTGAGCATTGTTCACTTTGTGTCTAATTTGACAACTAGTTTTATTTATTGAAATATATGAATACGAGGGTTGTTCGGAAATTATTGAAACAACATGGATATTTCCCTTTCTAAGTGACGAATTAGGGTAAAAATTGGCATGAACATTAAATAAACCATAACAAATAATTAAACAAAGTAATATTTAGAAAATGTTTAATATTTTGTTTACAACGGTAGATAAACAAATCGGTGGTCGGGTACCCGGCGCAAGCATAAACTCGAAGAATAAGAAAACTAAACCATTGTCTATCTAAGTGTCTGAAAACTTACAGTTTATTAGCTCACCTGAGCTGAAAGCTCAAGTGAGCTATTCTGATCACATTTTGTCCGTCGTCCGTCTGTCCGTCCGTCTGTCTGTCCGTCTGTCCGTCTGTAAACTTTTTACATTTTGAACTTCTTCTCTAAAACCGCTTATCCAATTTCAACCAAATTTGGCACAAAGCATCCTTATGGGAGGGCGAATATAAATTGCAGAAATAAAAGTCAGATCTGTATTCAAAGCGGAGAAAACCTTGAAACTGTAGAAAAAGGGGGGTGCATTTTTAAAAATCTTCTTCTCAAGAACTACCGAGTTAATCTTAACGTAATTTAGCATAAATCATCCTTAGGGAAAGGAAAATATAAATTGCAAAAATTATAGGCGATTTCTGTTCCAAATTTGAGATAATTGCGAAAATACTTATAAAGAATGGCTCGTTATTCCATATATCGTAGACTGGCAATTCATTGCGATAGACTGGTCTTATGACAGGCATCGCCAGTCTACCGCATCTCGAAAACGAGGTTCTTTGTTTGAAGCTGGCAGTTTGTTGTGCAACAGTTCACGTGCGAATATAATCTATGAAACATGGAAATAACATTGGTGCCGATTATTGTGAAGTAAATTGAGGTTAAATATTTCAACGCGTTGTCATTTTCACTTGTGATGTTGGTTTTAGTTTGTTTTCATTTTTTCGTTTCATTTTGCTTTTTAACTTGGGAAACAATCGCCTTGTATTTGGAACATAGACTTTGGTAAATGTTTACCTGCGAAAATGATTAAATCTGATGCATTAACAACTTACTAAAGTGCATTTCCCTCTGTTTTTATTGTTTATTGATTAATTTTCTAATTGTTCCAACAAGGATCAAACAAGTGTGTTGGTGTTAGCTTGTTCGGATTTTCGTTTCGTTTTCATTATTTACGCTTTTAAACCTGGAAACTATCGTCTACAGGTATTTCGTGATTTTTACGTATCAATTCAAACAGATACTTCGGTAAATCAAACAGTTAACTGTTTACCTGCGCAAATTAAGCAAAATCTGATGTAGGGGTACTGAAATACAATTCCTACTATCGGTAATTCGGCATTTTCTTTTGATATCGCTGACGGAAATATGTAGGTATATACATGTATATATATATGATTCATTTCGAAAAAATAAATTGTGTTCTTTATTTGTTATAGTGCATGTTTCTTGTGTTTATAATTGTTTACAATTTCTATTTACTAACCATATTTGAGTGTTAAGCTTCGAATTATAAGCAAGATACAAAGATTTGCTCACAATTCTATGTTTGTACACAGATCTTAAAAACTAAAGATTAAAAAAGTGAAAAAATTGTCAATATTTATTAAGAAAATGTTCAAAGTCTGTTCTTCCAGAAACCAACTTTAACAACTTATTGTATTGTAAACTTAATCTTTTTAGCTCACCTGAGGGTGGGGCCACAATGGGGGGGGGGGGTGGAAGTTTTATATAGGAATATATACAGTATATCTTTAAAAATCTTCTTCTCAGAAACTAATCAGCCAGGAAAGCTGACACTTGTGTGGATGCATCCTCAGGTAGTGTAGATTCATAGTTATGAAAATCATGACCCCCTGGGGTAGGGTGGGGCCACAATGGGGGATCGAAGTTTTACATAGGAATATATACAGTATATCTTTAAAAATCTGCTTCTCAGAAACAAATCAGCCAGAAAAGCTGACACTTGTGTGGATGCATCCTCAGGTAGTGTAAATTCAAAGTTGTGAAAATCATTACCCCCGGGGGTAGGGTGGGGCCACAATGGGGGATCGAAGTTTAACATATGAATATATAGAGTAAATCTTTAAAAATCTTCTTCTCAGAAACTAATCAGCCGGCAAAGCTGAAACTTGTGTGGAAGCATCCTCAAGTAGTGTAGATTCAAAGTTGTGAAAATAATAACCCCTGGGGGTAGGTTGGGGCCACAATGGGGGATCGAAGTTTAACATATGATTATATAGAGTAAATCTTTAAAAATCTTCTTCTCAGAAACTAATTAGCCAGGAAAGCTGGCACTTGTGTGGAAGCATCCTCAAGTAGTGTAGATTCAAATTTGTGAAAATCATGACCCCTGGGGATAGGTTTGGGCCACAATGGGAGGTCGATATTTTACATAGGAATAAACAGAGTAAATATTTAAAAATCTTCTCAAAAACTAATCAGCCAGGAAAGCTGAAACTTGTGTGAAAGCATCCTCAGGTTGTGTAGATTCAAGGTTGTGAAAATCATGATCCTCAGGGGTAGGGTGGGGCCACAATGGGGGGTCAAAGTTTAACAAAGGAATATATAGGGTAAATCTTTAAAAATCTTCTCAGAAACTAATCAGCCAGATGATTCTTTATAATTATTAAGACTTTGGCCCCAGGACAATTCTTTGGCCTCACGAGAAGGTTCAGAGTTTGATGTACGTTTATATCCGATGTATAAACTATTGTTAAGGATCTTTTTGAGAACTGCAATACTCAACATATGACATGACTATAAAATCATCCTGTCAGAAAGGGGACTAATGATTATAAACATAAGAATATCCAGGGGAAAATGGATTTTATTTATACAGGATCTACATGTATTATTGAACATTGTCCAGATAGTTTGTATTATGACTCCATTAAGCTGATTTTATCATACCTATTGTTCCTCAGGTGAGCGATGTGGCCCATGGGCCTCTTGTAATGAAAGAAATCAGATTATATATGTTCATATTGCTATTTATTGTGACTAATTTTGGATTAAGTTTCACTAGTGTTCGAGTTGAAATATGGATATGGTACAGATATATTTACTAAGCAATAGAAATCTGACAACGACGGTATATTGAATTTTGACGCGGTGCAGCGAATATACATCAAATTTGTGTAAATTTCGGAAAAAGAACCTTTTCAGGTCATCTAATTGCTTTAAGAAAAAAATATACGATGGCAAGGGATAAAGAGCTTCAGTTTATTGTCTTTTTTCATAAATTTCTTTGCTAGAATTCCGACAAAATGACTAAATATTACGTACTTTTTACACACTAACTACACCAATTCAAAAATACAACAATTCTAAAATATGTACACAGAATTACTGTTAGAGACATTTCACAGTAATCTGACTTTCGGTTAGAATTAACCCGATTTTTTTTTCTTCACAAAAACCAAGAATGGAGAGAATATGCAAATGTTGATATCTTGAAATGTAAACAAATGGTGAGACATGAAGAATTAATTCTTATTTCCCTTTGTTTGTTAGGTGTTTAAAACATCAACGAGAAGCGTTAAAATGACGTTGCGGTAAGTTTGTGATCTAATCATGCCATGGACATGGTGTAAGTTTTGGTGCAATTTTAAGGATTTTTCTTTTTCCCCAAGGAAATAAGAGTAAATGTCTCAATAATTTCCGAACAACCTACGTACATTTAAAAGTGATTAATAGCAGAAAATATTCCTGTATGTGTCCTTTCCTATTACAGAGGTGCATTTAGCACTGAAAAATGAACATTCTATTGTCATGCGTAATTCTAATTTGATTTACAAAATTATTATAATGTTTGATGTAGTATTTTCTTATATGTATATTTACAAATTAAGACTAGAGTAACAGGATAAAATAAGGAGAAGGAAGGGAAAATTGGATTAGGCAAGAATAAGGACAAATGAAAGTTTAGTGAGAATATTGTTGTAAAGATTATGCAATAAGCAGACACTTTCTGTACTAAAATTAAAAGAACTATAACAAAGAACAATAAATCAAAAGTATCTTGTAATGTTAAGATTTTTCTTTCATATATCCATATAGCAGATTATAAATGTATAAATGTATAAATGTGACCGGTATATTCATGTTACTCCAGTTATAAAGTGTCATCTTTACCAATGTTACCCGGTGATCTTAATTTAGATCAGCATCTAAATTACAACAAATATTTCGCAGTTCAAAATATCATTTTAATTGTTTATGGTTTCAGAATTTGTGGCAAAATAAGATTTTCTAACAATTTCTGTATAGTTTATCATGAAAAGTAATATGTCTATTTTTATGAATCACTTATTTAAGATGCCATTTTATATAGTGAAAGACCAGGAATGAAAAGTCTTGAGTCAATAACAAGAATATTTTGGTAAACTTTTATCAAGTTTTCTGAAATATGATGCCGAGCGAAGCAAGGGTAAGGGAAAGTTAACAACATACTTAGTACGTGTTTCACACGAAAATATAAACTTTTTGTGCGTGTATGTGTATTTTTGCATCTACTTTGGGTTAATTATCATAAGATCAAGATTATCTTTAAAAAAAATTATCTTATCAAATTATAGATAGAAATTTTGCATTGCAAAGTTGCAAAGAATAGATTTATTTGGGAAAAAATAAATTCAAAATTGTATTTCACCACTAAACCGAATGGGCATATGCGCCATCTTATTCCCCCATCTTCTTTTCCATCAGACCTACCTTAATATTTCAGAGATGATTTTTTGGCAATAAACTGTTCTTTAGAAAAGAAATATTTCAAATACTTAAGCTTTAAAATTGAAGATTTTCAATTTTCAGTGTCTTTTTGTAATGTACAGTCCAATAAATTCAAATGACGTATTGTTGGGGCGCAAGCAGGATAAGCAAAATTAAAATCTAAGAAAATCACATAAATTGTCAATATTCTCTTATTTAATCGTGCAATTGCTGAAAATTAGAAGGAATCATTCTTTGAAAATTGTGATGAGATAATTTCGGCTTTGTTGGACCACGCCTTGACCGAAATTATCACATCATAAAACTCAAAGAATGATTGCTTATTACTTAAATATTATCTCTATCTTTTTGCAAAACTCTTTTTCTGAAGACGATTGTTATAGTCTTGAAATGGCCACACCCTCTTTAGTTATTTTGTATGCATTCTATATGTCTACAAAATTGACAAGATACTTTTCAGCGTTTATTCGTTTATCAACCCGATATTCTGTCTTCATTCTCTACCCTTTTTATTAAATAAAGATCATGTACAATATTTGAAGTATTTGATCGATCCAATTATAATAAACCTAACATGAATCACTATAGTGTTCATGGTAAATCTTAGAACTTTAACGAGAGTGACAAATCAATCTGCTTGACCAAAACCTGGCATACCTGAAACGAATGGCTTTCAACTATGTGTCTTTAATTTTTCCATAACTCCAAAGTACGAGAGCACATTTGAAATTGGAAAATAAAATCAGCCCGTTAGCTTACTAACATGAAGCGAGTGATTGAGATTATATTCATCACTAAAATAATCGGTACGTATACTGTACATATAAATATCACATCATTTTGTCTCATTTCATTTTGAGATAAATATAGATTTGTTATCATTTGCTATTTTCAATATAATAAGGAAAGACAATTTGAAAATGAAATAAAATATTACATGACACAGTTTGTATAACATATGAATATTTACAAATGTGTACAATCTTTCATTCACAGTAAGTCCTCCATTATCAAATGAATGATTAATCTCTATGAATGATGTTTATCGCGGAAAAATCATAACCAAACAAACAGAAACTAACTAAGGAACAACTTACCTAAATCAAACATCACCAGTAATGCCAGAACAAAAATACTCAAAAGTCTCATAGTCGGATTCAACATCGGTTAAGTGGATTAATAGATTCTACATTAGCATGGCGCTGTATCTTTTATATATATATATAAGGTTTTGGAATACCAACTTGATATATATAGATAACCCCGTAATTTTGGACGCGGATGTCATTTAAACGTATTATTCTGTTTTTATTCCAACCGAGGTAAGACGTTACCGGAAAAAAGACACCCATTCCGCCCCATAATCAAATGTGTTGATTATGTCAGAAGTTTAAGGAAGTACATCCCACAATTTAACATATTTTGTTAAAATTCATCTATTGAAATATGCATTTGTTTTTAATTAAATAACCATCTATAGGTGCATTTAGCATTGAAAAATGAACATTCTATTGTCATGCGTAATTCTACTGTTTTACAAAATTATTATAATGTTTTATGTAGTATTTTCTTATATGTTTATTTACAAATTAAGACTAGAGTAACAGGATAAAATAAGGAGAAGGAAGGGAAAATTGGATTAGGCAAGAATAAGGACAAATAAAAGTTTAGTGAGAAAATTGGTGTAAAGATTATGCAATTAGTAGACACTTTCTGTACTTAAATTAAAAGAACTATAACAAAGAACAATAAATCAAAAGTATCTTTTAATGTTAAGATTTTCCTTTCATATATCCATATAGCAGATTATAAATGTATAAATGTATAAATGTGACCGGTGTTGTATAGCAGTTTTTCCCCCATAGTAGCTTCTCCCCCCGGAAAACCTACTATATAGTAGCCTTTCCCCCTGGGGGGAAAAGCTACTATATAGTAGCTTTTCCCCCATAGTAGGGTTTCTCCCTAACGTTTTTGGTTCAGATTTTATAAACAATATTGATGGAAATCCAGAAAGGATTAAAATTAATGTTTCTACACTCCCAGGTTGCATACATGTACAACTGCATTCATCTATAAAGGCTAAGTTTCGTTTTGCCGATTTATTATTTTTATAGACTATGCTGAAAATTGAACATGTGTGTAATGGAATTACACATAAAACTTAATTTAGGTAATTAATTGAAAAAAAAATACTTGGTTTTTAACTCACCTGAGCTGAAAGCTCAAGTGAGCTTTTCTGATCACCTATTGTCCGTCGTCCGTCTGTCCGTCCGTCCGTCCGTCTGTCCGTCCGTCTGTCTGTCCGTCTGTAAACTTTTTACATTTTGATCTTCTTCTCTAAAACCACTTGGCCAAATTTAACCAAATTTGGCACAAATCATCCTTATAAGAAGGTGAATATAAATTGCAAAAATAAAAGGCCAGGTTGTATTCAAAGCGGAGAAAACCTCGAAACTGTAAAAAAAAGGGGAGTGCATTTTAAAAAATCTTCTTCTCAAGAACTACTGAGTTAATCTTAACGTAATTTAGCATAAATTATCCTTAGGGAAAGGAAAATATAAATTGCAAAAATTAAAGGCGAATACTGTTCCAAATTTGAGATAATTGGGAAAATACTAATAAAGAATGGCTCGTTATTCCATATATCGTAGACTGGCAATTCATTGCGATAGACTGGGTCTTATGACAGGCATAGCCAGTCTACCGCATCTCGAGAACGAGGTTCTTTGTTTGAAGCTGGCAGTTTGTTGTGCAACAGTTCACGTGCGATTAAAATCTATGAAACATGGAAATAACATTGGTACCGATTATTGTGAAGTAAATTGAGGTTAAATATTTCAACGCGTTGTCATTTTCACTTGTGAGGGTGGTTTTAGCTTGTTTTGATTTTTTCGTTTCATTTTGCTTTTTAACTTGGGAAACAATCGCCTTGTATTTGGAACATAGACTTCGGTAAATAGGCAGTTGATTGTTTACCTGCGAAAATGATAAAATCTGATGCATTAACACTGTACTAAAGTGCATTTCCCTCTGTTTTTATTGTTTATTAATTTCTAATTGTGTCAACAAGGATCAAACAAGGGAGCGACTTTGGTTGAAATAATCGATATTTGATCGGTAACTTCGCCGGAATTTCCTCCGAAAGAGAATTTGAAGTAGCCATGTATTCCGAGTTCATAATCGTGTAAATTAAATCCAAAGACAATAAAAAGATGTTTATGAATTTGAAAAGACGTTTTCACAGCCTCAGTTAAACCCTGTTGTGATTAATCATCCGCGACTGTCTTATCTTTAGAGGTTATAAATACGGGTGATGCAAACACATATACCATGCATTGAAAATTACAATCGATAATCATTACATTTCTTGTTGATACATGTACTACAATTAGAAGGTAACTTGTAATTATTTAATAACTCTGCCAAATTAATGCAAAACCGTTTGTTTACAGTTATCTTCAAAACTAAAATTAAACTGTTGAAATTGGGTCATAGGGTAGGACTAATTTCTCCAAAATACACAGTGCATAAACTGATTTTGTGTCACCTGGCTAACTCAATTAGAAATCATTTTATCTATATAATGTATGAATGCATTAAAAAAATGAAATTAAACAAATTGGATAAGTTTTTAAAAGTTGCCTATCATTCTACGACTGACGCTGAAATGTTTGTTGATCATTGGAATTGTCTTGTTAAACATTATATACTTGTGTACAGAAAAATCAAAAGGATGTATGCTATAACTACTTTCTGGGGTCCTTTCTCATTTGATAAATTATTTGAAATCTGCAACAATTTTGGTATTTTTCAAACGAGTACATAAAAACTTCTTTTAAACAGTTCTGACACATTATAATTATGATGATATCCGTGCATTATCATTATTTTAAAGAAAATATTGCAGCAGAAAATCATCTTGGTTTGTAGCCGTTTGTTGTTTTTGAGGGAATATGAAATAATTAATGGGCCTTAGTACAAAACTGATACCTGTATGCCTGACAATACATTAAATTATATAGCTTTTTAACACATCATGTGACATCATTTTCCAGTCAAATGTTTTCATCGATCAAGTGAGTAAGGATATAAAACGTCACACAAGTTTACATCAGGTAATTCAATCAAGTTTTTTTACTGTAGCCTTAGCAACTTTTGCCACAGAGTTCAAACACTGCGTACTGCCTTCCAGACTAGCTGGCGATTCTCTGTCCGTCAATCTTTGTTAACTTTCACATATGAGATATCAGCTGTGAAAATGAAATGTATCTCATCTGCATGGTATATTCATAGAGCTTGGCATCTTAAATAAACACACTAAAAATATTCACTTAGATGTGGAAAAAGAAAATTACACTAATTTAAGTTCGATATTTTTTTTCATAAATACCAATATACCAAACAAGAAATATTGCAGGTAAATGGTAACTACCTTTTCCAGTATTTTCATCAAATGAAATAAATATGCATTGCATGGCCTCGAAGACAACATTTTAATGAAATAAAATATTGGCATCCTTTAATTGTGTAGATTCAAAATGTTCAAATTATGATTACACACAATAAGGTTGACCCACAATGGGTGCTGATTTTTTAACTGATATACGTCTTAGGAAATGTATGATTTTTTTTTTTATCTTAAATGAGCTAATATTGTTCACATATGTGCAAAAACTGTAGGAAATAATATACCGGTGTTATATATAATTAATATATCACAATATATTTTCACCCCTACCCCTTTATAAAATATTGAGTTTTAGGTCAAAAATTTATCATGGTACTTAACTTTGCTATATTTAAGGACACACGAGACGTTCCTCAATTTTATATAATTTTCCTTGATAAATTATTCCTTATTATGCCCCCCTTCGAAGAAGGGAGGGCATATTGCTTTGCTGCTTTTTGTCGGTCGGTCCGTCGGTCTGTCGGTCGGTCCACCAACAGTTTCCGTTCATTTTCTTCGCAGGGGATGAACATATTGAAATGAAATTTAATATACAGATTTATCATGATAATATCTAGGTCAAGTTCGATATTGGGTACGATCGAGCAATTTTTGACAGAGTTTTGGCCCTTTGACGTAGAAAAATTCTAGTTTTTCTGAGTTTCCGCTCATTTTCTACGCAGAGGATGAACATATTGAAATGAAATTTTATATACAGGTTTATCATGATAATATCTAGGTCAAGTTCGATATTGGGTACGATTGAGCAATTTTCGACAGAGTTATGGCCCTTGGACTTAGAAAAATTCTAGTTTTTCTGAGTTTCCGCTCATTTTCTATGCAGAGGATGAACATATTGAAATGAAATTTAATATACAGGTTTATCATGATAATATCTAGGCCAAGTTCGATATTGGGTAAGATCGAGCAATTTTCGACAGAGTTATGGCCCTTGGACTTAGAAAAAATCTAGGTATTTAAGTTTACGTTCATTTTCTTTGTGGATGTTTCCAAGGGAGGGGGCATATGTGTTTCACAAACATCTCTTGTTTATTAACATTTAAACCTGTTAATTCCCAAAAATTCAAGGTTTATTACCAGGCTATTTTTAGAGCTATAATATTTAGAATTTTCCTTAAAATAGCATGTAAAATGCATTTGAATGCTTATAAATAAAGTCATAGACATATATTTTCAAATGAACACGTTATATCTAAATAAAAAAAGTATCATAATGATATAACAGGAAAATATAATTATGGAATTACCTGGTGGAAATCTTCACATTTTGGAGATAGGAAAAAATAGAAAATAATGGAAGATAGGTTGCGTCTGATCGTAAAGTGTTACGCCAATGTAGTTCGCCATTGTTGCTCAGGTGAGCGATGTGGCCCATGGGCCTCTTGTTTAAGTTACACACTTATATGCATAATTCTGTGTTCTGAAATTGTACTAAGCGAGAATGTTTTAAGAATTTTTTGATAAATCTATCAGACTGTCTGTCTGTTTTTGAAAATTTCATCCAGGCTAAACCTCTGTTTTAAGGAGATTTTGTTGCCAATGTTTCAGAGCCCGATTTTTAAAATCCTATTATAATGATTATAGTGCATATTCTTAAGGGTCCAATGTCTCATAAACTAGATATGATCATATCACCATATTTTCACAGTGGCAGTGGTTTACCACTTGTAGATGACACTGAAAATTTCAGCCCTCAGGGTAGGGGCCATTGATGTTTCAGGGCCCGATGTTTAAAACCCCATTATAATGATTGAATAGTGTTCTATAAGTGTTCTATAAGTGGGGATCCGAATCTCATATTCTAGAGATGACCACTTAACCATATTTTCACAGTGATAGTGTTATACCACTAGTAGATGACACTGAAAATGTTAGCCCCCCATGCAGGGTAGGGGCCTTTGTTGTTTTCGAGCCCGATGTTTGAAATCCAATTATAAAGAAAATGTATTTTTTAGGGCCCCATATCTCAAAAACTAAAGATGACCACATGAACATATTTTTACGGTCATTTAAAAGTAAAAACATCATTTAAAAATACACAATCGCTCATATATTTCCTTATCAAAATGATTGAAAATTACGATTCTGCTTTTCTTAATATGATTTAAATTTGGCCCCCATAAATCGCAATTTTTAAAAGTGTTTCGGGTACAGTAAAATGTTATGTTATTTTTTAGAAGAGTTGATTTAAAATATATTGTTTACCTATTCATTTGATTTATTTGCACTCACTTGCAGTATATGACGTCAGAAGTAACGCTATTACTACAATTCAATCAAAATCGGAAAAAAATGGACATTTTTCTTATCCGTTTACGAATGGGAAATATAGAGCGCATGCTTGAACAAAGATATTTTTTTGTTACTTATTAGTCTTGGCTATTTATATCTCTAATTAAAATATTTTGTTTGTTCAAGCATGCGCTCTATGTTTTCTGAAAGAAAAACTGCTTGAAAACAAGCTGTTTTATGCTAAAATTGCAAAAATGGCGGGGAAAGGTTGTCTTTACGATGTCATATTTCTTAAATGTGAGCACTTGAATCATAATGAACATTATGTATAAACATCACATATATATCTATACAAAGAAAAAAAAGAATTGAAGTAAAAAGACGATGTTCATTTTAGGGGGCCATCTAAGGCGCCCATATCATATATAGTCGAAAGTTTACGAACTAATTTTTTTGAAAAGGTACGCAGGTAAATTCATTATTCTTCAAAACATTTAATCAAGTCATAAGATGACTTATGATATAATAAATAACTAGATAAATAAATCAATAAATTTTTATTCATAAAAGGAGCAACCGAAAATCAAAAATAAATAACCAACCTAAGCGCATACATGTATACGACTTTTTTCAACTTGTTAGTTGATTAGAAGACCAAGCTTATATAAAAAAAAAAAATAAGTCAGCTCATCACAATAGATGTGTTGGTTTTTTTTTTTTTTTGGGGGGGGGGTTTGGTTTTTCTTTTAATTACCCTTGTTTCATTGTTCGAAGAAATAATATGGTACACAAGTAAATCTTTATTGCAAAAATATGAAACAAATAGTAATATACGATTTTTAGGTAAGTGAATCGTATATCTTGATTTATATGGCATCGTTTTCAAAATTGTATATTTATAAATCACGTTGCAAACTTAAAAGTGGAAAATTAGCAAATACTGAGTGTAAATATATACATAAGGTAAGTTCAGGCTCCATTTCACATTTTCCAAAGTAACCAGCAAAGATACCGACATTGTTCTGGTTGTGAAGACATTTCCTTTTTTTAAACAAAATGTTTACATCATAAAATCTCGCGTTTCGTAAAAAATGTGGTAAAAAATATGAATATGCGTAACTTTAAAACCAAATTGTAAACACTAACTTTTCACAGGATTTTAATATATAATCAATTAAAATACCCCTTACCCATGATTTAGAGCCCCATCAATCAAAATAAAACTAAAACATTTTAGTTCTCATCATATCATTGCACCATGTCTCCCGTTTGATATTTAGAAGAAGAAATATATAATTGTTTTTAAGATCGTCAATTCGAACGGTATTACTTTAAAATTGATAGCCTTTTGGACGAAGGGAGCAATTAATTTCCAATTTTTTCCCCCTTCCTCTACAAAATTAAGTCAAGATTGTACAGTTAGTTCCCTCGGAGAAGCTTATACAGAGATGTTAATACATTGGAAAATTAAAGTTCCAAACCAGCGTATTTTTACTCAAATGTGTTCTCACGTGTTCTTAACGTCGAAGTCGAAACTGTAGATAAGCATCGATTAGATGAAAAAGATTCGAGGTATTCCGAAATCCGTGTAAAAGGTGTTCCAAAAAGGTGTAATAACAGGTGAAATAAACGATGATGACTCATGAATGTTATGGAGGCGCGTGCCTTAGTTCATATTTGGGGTTAAAAAACCATGTAATACTATTTTATTCTATGTATTAATAAATGCCATAGTTATCGTTTTTTATGAGAAATTAATATCATATCAATTATTGCAAATTATTGCCACGAATGGTCCACCATATACATGGCCGGAATGTAAAAAAAGGGGGAAAATCCACTATATAGTAGGTTTTCCGTGGGGGTAATCTGGCTATAAAAAGGGGGAAAGCCCACTATATAGTCAGCTTTCCTTGGGAGAAAACTGCTATATAGCCATTTTTCCGGGGGGAAGAACTGCTATATAGCCATTTTTCCGGGGGGAAAGATGGCTAGGGAGAAAAGGCACTATATAACACCGGTATATTCATGTTACTCCAGTTATAAAGTGTCATCTTTACCAATGTTACCCTGTGATCTTAATTTAGATCAGCATCTAAATTACAACAAATATTTCGCAGCTCAAAATATCATTTTAATTGTTTATGGTTTCAGAATTTGTGGCAAGATAAGATTTTCTAGCAATTTCTGTATAGTTTATCATGAAAAGTAATATGTCTATTTTTATGAATCACTTATTTAAGATGCCATTTTATATAGTGAAAGACCAGGAATGAAAAGTCTTGAGTCAATAACAAGAATATTTTGGTAAACTTTTATCAAGTTTTCTGAAATATGATGCCGAGCGAAGCAAGGGTAAGGGAAAGTTAACAACATACTTAGTACGTGTTTCACACGAATATATGAACTTTTTGTGCGTCTATGTGTATTTTTGCATCTACTCTGGGTTAATTATCATAAGATCAAGATTATCTTTAAAAAAAAAAAATTATCTTATCAAATTCAAAAGAAGGGCAACTTTATCCACAGCTTCAGTGGTGATTGGTAAAATTATTCCCTCTGGCAAATTTACCTGTATCCAACACAACTGTCTCAAGTGAGTAGTTTTCAAATCCAAATTTGAGTACCATTTTTAGGATTTGGTTATTTAAGTTAATATGTCTCTCTGGGAATAGATGATAAGAAAAACACTTGTTCAATATTTTTTGTCGATGAAATGTGTGAGGAAAGGATGGAACAAGTTTTTCATCTCAAAATGAGTTATCATATATAAAAGACAGTTCATGTTTGATAGTTTAGTGATACATGTATATAAAGGCAAGATTTATTTGGTCTGCTTTTGCAATGAATGTATTAGTCTCTGTAAAGTATTGTCATTATAAGAAGTGGGTTGACGGTTGTGATCAGTTTCAATAGTTTTCCCAAAACATTCCACCAAAGAATAATGTATATTTGGTTAGCAATTTATCAATCAGCATTATTACAAGGATCTTATTGTCATTTCAACCTCATTGCTGGCTTATACAGTTATATGTTTATAGCCTTCATTCGTTCATAAAAGGCATTTGTTGGTTATATTCTTCACCAGGATGAAACAATGATGGCTAATTAACAAAACAATTGCCAAAGCACTGCTTATGGTTACAATATATCAACTGAGCCCTGAAATATGGCCTTGGTGTGTACAAAGTCGATTGATATTAACAAAAATCCTTATTTTGAGGTGTGTACTCACAATTCTTACGTATTTGGTGTCGTTTTTATACTGATATGTCTGTCTTATAAAGCGTTGTAGTTTACAATTATTTACGCAAAAATTTATAATCTATTAAAATAAGTAAATGTTTATACATTTTCATGAATAGTATTAAACATTTTATATATATTTTGTTTATATACAATTTTAATTTTAAAGAAAAATGTTTATTTTAAAGAAAATGAAAAATTTTTCAGATTTTTTTTATTGGCAATTGTTTGTGCAATTAGGTTCATATTACTTGAAAGACATTTACCAGAAACACTTATGTATTTCTACGTTTGCTTAAATAAGCAACAATTATCTCAATCATTGATGAATTGCCGATTGTAAGAATAACTTTAACTAAAAATATGTTGTTCCTTTTTGTTTGTTTGGGTTTTTTGTTTTGTTTTGTTTTGGGTTTGTTTTTTGTTTTTTGGTGGGTTTTTTTTTGGGGGGGGGAGTCTTTCAGAAATGATAAAGATATTAAAAAGAAATATTAAACTATCAAATTTGTAAAAAAAAAAACCCAAAAAAAACCATACAACATATCATATTTCCAAAGGATATGTTAAAAGATAATATGATAAAGTTTATCTTTCCATAGGGTACTAAATAAATTCACTGATGCTATACATGTAATCAATAAAATTTGGTTAGTTCTAAAAAGTTGAATGCAGTTGAATTTGGATAAAAGTTACAATTATTTTACTTTTATCGCCCATTTCATAAAATGTCGAATTTTACATTAAAATCAATGGAAAAGATGTGGTTTTATGATATCTTATCATTTATTCGATATAAGTCTACGTGTTTCATAATTTTAAAAAAATGGTAAAGCAATGAGCCGCTATTTTTATGTCAGTTTTTAATATAAAATTGTTATTAAATTCCTAAATGACGAATAAAATAATGGTTTGTGCAAGGAGTATCTTATGGGGAAAAGCTATTTAGAAGCTCTGATTGAAGCAAACTATGGATGGAATTTCTGAAGTAAATGGGTTCTATATCTATTATTAAAACTAATTCGTACTCACCCTTGTGTTGACTCTCCAAGAGTACCCTGCTACTACTACGTCTAAAGGCTCTCTGGTTCTACTTTCCACTGTTGTATCCTATAGCACTACTTTATTATCAGATCTTTTAAAATACTTCCTATTCATTTTCTTTGAAACAAATCTTCCTTGTATGGTAGCGTCATTATTCTACGAACATCTAGGTGGTTCCTGGTACTAATAATAGAACTTGACAAAATCAATTATGAATTTGTAATAAGTACAAGTAATTAGGCATTTTATCATAATGTTAAGATATTTGAAATTAGCTTTGTATTAAATGATGGTGTTTGAAATTTCTTTATTTTCTCATTTAATTCCTATCTTATTCTGTTTTATGAAAAAAAAATCGTAAATATCTCTCTCAATCAGGTTCATAAAGGAGTAAAATAGCACTGTTGTTATATGTATTATGATTGGAGTAATTAAAAGATGATTCTTGAAGTGAAGGTATTTGAATGCATGTCGTTAGAACATCTAGTGTCTGGCCCGATGGACAGTTTACAAAATGTCTATAACTAAATCTTTTCGAATTAAAGCGTGTTTCATCATTACATAAAACAAATAACTTCAAACTTTCCTGAATAGGGCTGTCTGTGTGGTCGACAAATTACTATCCGATAGACATGTACCTCCATTTTCAGATGATTGTTTATGCCTTGAGATATTAATTAGTAATAATTAACTCAAAATATTTAGGCATAAAATCAAATATTTTCTACATCGTTATCTAGAGTGCTTCTAAAAACACAATCACCCTGCCCTCTTCAAATATGTGTTATCTTTACAACTTTTGGAGAAAATCTTTAGCTAATTTGTAATGTAAATTTATGAATAATCTATACTGGCCCATTTCAGCTTTGAATATTATTATTTTCACAGATTTTTTTTATGCTGGGTTGCTTTCATATTTTGTTCACAGTTACAGCTTTG
Organism: Magallana angulata; assembly: GCF_025612915.1. Classification (NCBI taxonomy): domain Eukaryota; kingdom Metazoa; phylum Mollusca; class Bivalvia; order Ostreida; family Ostreidae; genus Magallana; species Magallana angulata. Next base: position 4,418,958 of record NC_069113.1, on the reverse strand, counting down.
GATTTCTTTTTTAATACTATACCCTATAATTATTGCTTCTTCCCAGATTCAGATCTGGAAACTGGGATTTGATTTCGCAATACATTTACACATTATAAGTGTGAGTAAATGTAAAGAAAATATTACGTTAACGTTTATTTAGGAACAGGTTTATTTTTTAAATATCGATCCCGGTTACCAATATTAATATATATTTTACATATGTAAAAACATGAATTAACACAAACTTGATAGATATTTATATTAATAAGGGAGAGATTTCCCGAGTAAATTCCAAAAATCTATTTTAAAATGGCCACATCGTTCATGGGATGTAAATATAAAATGCTATTGACGAATACGAGACCGAACGTATTTGACCAAAAAAACATTGGCTCAGATAAGATATTTCCAATTTTTAGGTCCAGTATTTGTTCAAACCTCTGTGACCCGATCTGGCGAACTTCTTTAGTTATGTGGCGTTATAATTGGGTTTTGGAAATGCCTTTACTCTAATATTAGCGATGTTAAAAATAAAACAAAAAATCTGAATAAATGAAATTTCAACACTCTTGTGAATTGGGACTGACTTCAAAAGATTTTGAGTAAAATTGATCATTTTGAATAATAAAATGCAAATTCGAACAAATTTAGGTATGCTTTATCTACGAGAATCTTATATTAAAACTTAAAAACCATTCCGGTGGTGTTTCGTTCTTCTCTTTCAGTCATTTCTCTATTGTGACCAAATATATATTGTTCGTATTCCAGCGGCAATCTTGACAAAAATATCATGAACATAAGAAAGATATAAACGCAGCAATAAAAGTAGAACATGAAGAGAAAGTTTACTGTAAATTAACCTTCAAAAGGTCCTTAGCAATAAAGTTATACTTCAAAAATTTAAAACCCAAACATTTTTTACTTTTCAGAAAACGTTTTTTCACATTTCTTAAAATGATTCTTAAATAATTATTGTGTTTTCATTTTCTAAATATACCGTGTCATGGTGTGTTAAACATTTGATTTGTATATACATGTTCAATAACACCTTTTGGAATTCTGCCATTTTAGTCGGATCATACATTCCACGGATGCTGTTACTTAGTGAAAAATGTCAAAATAGTACATATATCTATATCTAGACCAAATTCTAAATTCTTTAAATGAACTCGTCATTCAAGATTTTAGATAGTCTCGATGTCATCATAAAGGTATTTCGGTTTGCGTTCTTTCGGCGTTCCGTTGATGTTTTACGTATTACACAAACAGAGCGATAACAATCTCGGTACAAGTGTTTTAGTTATACATGCATGTACTTGCATTTTAAAAATAACTTCAGCAAAGTGGTTGTTTTGATAACAAATGGTAGAGTATTACTCTGCTTACCTCAATATGTAATCAACTCAAACTGCACAACTCTTCTTAATGGGTACCAGCATACATATTAATTTCACAAAAGTGTATACCTTAAAACCCTATGTAGGTCAGCATGTTTTAATAAATCAAAATATAGGTCACCAGGATCTTACTTTAAATGTGTTTGTTTGATACACGTCCTGCATATGTAGGTCACCTGATTCCCTTGCAAGTTCTGCTGATCATTGCTCAAAAATAATTAATGCTGTAAAAATTATGTTTGGAATCTAAATTAAAATTTGGAAATGTGAAGATAATAGGCCATATAGGAATCATGTAATTATTCGGGTAATATAGGGTATTGATTGTACTAAAAAGTTTCGTTAATGTCAAGGTCATCTGACAATTATATTTCTGTTTACAGAAGATGTTAGTAATACGCTAAAATTTGGAAGGTCAAAGTCAATGAATTAAAAATAAAAACGTTTATTAGAGCTCTTTGCTAAAACATACAAGTATTGTGAAAATTTAGAACCCTGATGAATTTGGAGATTTGCAACATGAAGGTATCATAGGTCCTATATTTTACTTATTTTACCAGATTTAGAGATTAATAATCTTAAAATCCAATGAGTTAATAGGTGTTTGGGAGAGGGGTGCGGTCCAATGGACGAGTACCTGTTGGAGCAATATAAAACATATATGTAGTGCTATTTATACATTGTACTCTTAAACTCCAAACGTTTACTTGTGTGATAAAACTAAATACGTTGGCCTCTTTTGATCTGAGGATCACATGATCTAGATTTATGACAGATTTTAGACTTAAGGTCAAGATCTAGTAAATGAAAGGTGCCTACAGGTTTATGATAATCAAGATATAAATTCTTTTAATGATGCTTCATAACAATGTATTTGTTTCATAGGGTGTACCATGGACTTAAATTTTTGGTAGAAACAACGAAAACTCATGTTTTAAACAACAATTTTCTACGAAATATGAAGGATAAAAGTGACAAATCTCGGAGTTTGTCCATTTTTGACTAATGAAATATATCTAGGTTGCCTATAGTCTCTCCAAAAACGGCATTAAAGAAGCTCATGACCTCCTCTTTAAAATGATGTCAAATTGAATATAGGTACCGGGATTCCTTTTCCCGTGATTAAATATAGAATGTCAAAATTTTGTTTTATTTTCTACAAAATTCCTTTAAAGTCGTAAAATACGGGAAAAGATTCATCAAATCAATTATGACGTCATAATGGTAAGTCAAAATTTCAGTCATTCATCAAATACTTATAGTAGCCTAAGATTGACACTCAAAATGTGTAGCATTCAAGACAGAGAAACAATTCTAAATTGCATTGTGTGAGTAAGTAAATGTAAGTAAATGATTTTTTATAGTGACATGTGTTTTATAAACAAATATAGAGACATGTATATTACATGTATATAATAACGATGAATGAACGCCCCGCCCATCGGACCTATATGTCACTTTATGAACATGAATATACAAATAATAATGATAAGTTTACGCATTGTCATTTTTATATAGGATAGATTGTCTACATATAAAAGCTGAATATACGAATGTTGCAGTTTTTGTAGAAAAATGAGAGAAAATAGATATGACATAATAAATGATGTGATTAAAAAAAATTGACTTAGTAAGAATAAAACTGCTTCAAGATCCTGAGGCCAGGCTTAGTAAAGTACAAACTTTATGAAGGTTGAGTTCGAATTTCTGTTGTTTATTTACTAAAGGTGTCAGAGCTGGTATACATGTAGGTTATTTGAATTTCTAATTCATCCCTCTACCTGCACTCTTTGTTTAGACCTAAAATAGTGCAATGATGAACTATTAATATTTGGATACATTTAGAATTATTGATTTCAAATGATTGAGGGCTGCATATCAATTAGCAAAGACCCACGGACCTTGATATTGCACGTTGCTAAAAACCCCAAATGCCATTCGTCACATCCTGTGATGTATATGGTGTCTCCATGTACAAGCTAGTAACATAGATATCATCTATTGTTATGTCAAATGTTATATTTTATTAATGTACCGGGAAGGAAATACCAGTTGGAAAGAACGATTCCAAATTAAATTATTTCCTACATGCGAAATTTAGCAAATGATAAATACAATTATACCGATAAAGATGATTAGATTTGTCGAGAAAGACTTCGTAATATTAACAATGATAGTCATGCTTTAAACTTTGTATTATTATATAAAAACTTTGCTATTAATTGGACATTTCAAGAAAAAATTTGAGTACATTAATATTCAATACTTTTATGTTTAATAATACATATAGCATATATACTAGTATTTGTAAACACAACTTTTGAGCATGTTCAAATGCATGCAATATACATTGTACCTTGTCATGCAAGCAATAACCTTAATTTTTTCAATGTGTTGGGATACTATAACTTGTAAAAAAAAACAAAATGTATTTCCTGATTAATCAATTCTGTCAAAAGTTGTTTGGGGTTTTTTTCAAATAAAAAGTACATAAAAAACAAAGTTTCATACAAAGAAATTTTAATATTATTTCAGAAAGGGTGTTTAAGTTCGGATTTCTTCTTGGTTTACAAACTAATCCTTTGAGATCGATCCGGAGTCTGACACATCGCTATTTGAATCTGGGGGGACATTTGTCATTGCTCCCCGTCAGAGGTGGGGTTTCCCGGCCACATCTGTCCCAGAGATACCGCTACCGAGCGCGCGACCGTCTCCATGCCGACATTGTCACCAATATAATTCTGATGAAGCAATTCGACATTGTTTAACGCGAACATTTTATTAATGAATAGCGCTATGGCATTGTGAAGCGACAGTCCGGTGATTAGTCGCAGCGTGCATGTATTTGATGAGAAATTAAGGAAAGCGTCATCCTTTGGTTACATAATCGTCACGTGACGAATGATTCACTACTAATGACTCATTTCAATCTATTATTATTAAATTTCATGGGAAAAAAAATTAAACGATATATTTATTCAAGTTATTGTTCTTTATCCAGGTAAAGTATTAATTCAGAAATGAAAGGCGAAAATAATGTTCACATTGGTATATTTTAATTCAACGGCAAATGTTTACAATTAAATAAATAAAATTGTACATTCTTCTGGTGAATAGTAGTAGTAGAGGATGGTGAAATATTCTGGGTGACATTTTGGATATCTGGGCAGAAAGATTTAAAAAGGACCATAATAATTGATGTATACACAAGATTTTCCTTTCTTGGATTTACATTAGTTGAATTTTATCAATCCCTAGATTGGAAGTCCATCCTACATAGACTTATTACTGTTTCTATTTAAACCTGTAGAAAATTTTTGTTTCCTCGGATATTCCCCTGGCAGAAATTATCTAATGTCAATAATCATTAAAGTTCATAGAGAATCAACAACAAGGTTCTCAGCTTGTAAAGTTAGTAAATTATCATTTCATTTCACGATTTTGTGTTACTTTTTTACATCTGGCGAGATATGAATTTCAACACATATGATTTCTTGTGCTACTTATATGACCACGTTAATGTATGTTTTTTCTCTCATTTTTTTTTCTTGATATTAAAAGATCATTAACTTTCTGTGTGATTTAAGAACAGGTATACAATTTTTAGATGTTTTAACACATATTTACCGGCTAATAACCAATAACATGTCATTTGCCACAAACCATTTTTAGTTACTCGTAAATAATTATTATTATTATAGTACAAATCCACAAAATTACACCTAAACAAAATGGAAAGTTTGGTTGTTAAAACAGCCACAATAATTTACATAAATATATAACTTTCTGGCAAAAAAAAAAGGGGGGGGGGTCGGATGAAACTTTTTTAATGAACATGATTCAAGTTATTACAATAAGATGTACATGAAATCTATAAAGAATAAGAAATGTTTCTTCCTTATCTTGCCATCATGTTTGGATACAAAGAATACCTCGTAATGCTTTTAACAAATTGAAGATTGGTCAGAATCTAACACCGTTGCAGAGGTGAGCTATGCGACCCATGGGTCTCTATATCTTAAGGTTTTTTCTGATGCTTACGTACGATGTCATTGGTCCAGAGTTATTTGAAATTCGCAATCCTGGATTGACTTGGGATTTTAATACCAGTGTTTCTTGATATCATATATTAATACTTTTTCATACAAAATGCAACGGACAAGAATACTAAGAATCTAATCTCGTTTATGATAACAAGTCCTTGTCTCCTTATTCAGTTATAATTATCTCTTGTGTACCAGACACCCTTCCCAGAAAATATGTTCTCACATCGAGTACATGCAGTCGCCAATTAACAACTTTATACGAAAGTTGGGAGTTGAAGTGCTTGTCTGTTCAAGAATGGCCATGTCGTCCTGGTGATATCCGGGCCGATTACAGGTCGATAGTAGTATGATACCACGGAAATTACGGCATTATCCGCTAAAATTGATTGTTTATTAAGCCATAAACCGAGTCATCGCCTCTTGTTGTCATCAAGATCCAGCGACCAGTCACTCGGCCATCGGAGTTGATGGTGACTTGAAGAGGCACCGTCTGTTATCTAAAGGCCCGGATAATAATGCGGGGAGGAATGTAGGAAGAGTGATGGTTCTATAACGTAATTCATTTTCGTTCTGTGTAACTTTGTGAAATGTTATAATTTGAATATCAACAATAAAAATATTCATAGTAATATTTACATCACGTGTTGGTTTTTTTTTCTAAACAAAAAAAGAAGCATCTTTTCTCATTCAGATTTTATAATGGAAAGATAGAGGCAGTTTGGGGGTAATATCAAACATTAAAATCTAGAGAATTAAGCAATTTAATGCAATCATGGTTATAATGAATATGCATGACTAATAATGATTCACATCTTTGATAAAACGAACACCAAAAAAAATCTGAGTTCCTTTGGGAGGAACAATGGGGTGAACGAGTAGGCTGACGCCTAATCGGATGCGAGGAGATAACTGTTTCATAGAGCTGAAAGAGGAGATTAAGCGATGATTTCTCCACCAATCAGAGCAATAAAGATGTGACATGGTCTCCATTTTTATTGAAGTTTTGTCTCTTAGACATTCAATAAAAGACTAACTATCTTTACAATGTGTGCTCCCTGCAATCTGATCCCCCAGTGATACCCCAGCTCTGATGTGAATATACGAAATAAGCAAAAAGTTGTCATTTTACAGGAAGTTGACATCAAATTTGTTAAAAAATTGATCCATCAAAAAGACATACCTAAACATAAAGTGTGTTAAATTTCGTTCGAAAATTTAGGCTAAGAATAAATAGGCGTCATTAAACACGAAGTTGACGTCTGATTGGTACAAAAATGAATCCTAAAATATGGAATACCTAAACAAAAAGTGTGTTAAAATATCAATCATCTGCGATGAATACTTGCTGAAATTTTTTTGACAAATATTTGAAACGTCAGCAGTCTGCGAGGAATATACAATGTTCACTACAGTCGGGGACGTAACTCTGCTCAACTAACCATCTACCAATCAATCAATTGGTGTTGTTCTGCTGTCTGCTCCTCGGGAACACTGTTAATTGTTTCGTACACGATGTCCTTTGCGATGTATTAGAACGACCTTGTACGTCTGAAGGCAAGCTGCTACCCCTTGGGTGAGACTGCATGGTCCTGTTGTTTGTCGAGACTGATAAAGATCCGTACCATTATTGCTATTTATTTATACGTTTATTTTTTTCTTCTGTGCCCGCTGATGATAATAATCAAAGAAACAATCTATCCATGAATATGTTGCAATTTTTACAATGAATAAATTAATTGTTTCACAAAATTCAACACAGTGTCAACTAAATGTTAACAAAACCAGCCTTGGGCAAGTGTTCCATTCCGAGTCCGTACTTAAGTTTTGTCCAGTGCATAAAAAAACGTGGCGTTCATCAACACTGTACGTTACTGTCCTTTCTACAATCGCTGCAAAGTTTCGAAATTTTAAAGTTCGTTCATCGCCGAAGAGGTTATTCAAAAGTTGACTTTTGCATTTAAAAGAGTTCCCGTACGTGTCATTACCTGCCGCCATGTTTAATCCCAGACTTACCTTCCAACCAAGGTAGAAGCCAACTTCTTATACGTTGTTGTTGAACAACATGTACTGTGTTTAAAAGAATAATCCACTAAGATGTTGAAAAACTGTTAAGTACCGGAAACCTTTCATAATAGTATTTAAATGTTATAAGCGTTCTTTTAAAAACTGTTAAGTACTGGAAACCTTTCATAATAGTATTTAAATGTTATAAGCGTTCTTTTTAAATAAGCCACTTAACCCCTTGCAGATAACAAGTTCATGTTAGAAATGGGCCATATTTGAAAATAAGCCCTATCACAGCTAAATATAATATTTTCTGTTGAATCATAAAACCTCTGAACAGATCAAAACAAGATGCAATGTGAAAATATTTAATTTTTTTTTCTTTATCTTCCTAAAAGCGTGCACATTTTAATAAAACAACCATGAAATATTTGAAAGAATTTGTTCATAATTCAAAATACTTCTAACAGACTTTTGAAACTTTTTCAAGAATAATTCAGTTGAGTCGAAAGCGTGCCAATCATTTAAATATTTATCTTGTCCATGTTTATTTTCATGCTTTGTTTCTTTTTTTCTTTTTTTTTTTTTACATTTCTAAATTCGAGTCAGCGCTGTTTACATAGGGTTGTCGGAAGTGACGACGTGGTCGGTCCTAGGCTAGCACGAGTATGTTCTTCCGTAACCTGGACATTGAGTCTGGAACAATACCGTGTCCGGTAACTTGAAGGAAACGAGTCTGTAATTACAAATACATATAAACATGTTTCTTGCATTCAGATATTTTGTTGACTTGGGTAATAGAGTGTTGTTTCTAGTCTTTGGGTGATTTCTCTGTGGTTTGCTTTGGTTTTCTTCCTGAAAAATGCAGTAAATTATATAACATTCTAACATCATTTAAATTGCGTTTTTTGTTCTTTCGTAAACATAATCAATCGTTTTACTATGTTACATTGCCATAGTTGAATAAATCAATCTGCAAAAGATTTATGCGTTAAATGATGTATTCTGGTTGACGTAGTATGCGCACATATACTTTATGATTTCAATGTTTTAATATTACATTAGAATCACATCCCGTCATTTATCAGAAGGAAGTACAATGCTGCGTTCTGACTGTTTCTTTATGTATAAGGGTTTTTTTATGATATCGCGTTTTTACGTTTCCAGGGACGCGTGTTTTGGAATGCTCATTGTCACTATCCTCGCCATGAATGACTCAGACAATGATTGGGTAAAAAGTGAGGGCCAATTCTTCATTTGTCCTCAGATTTCTAAAATTATCCTTGTTTAATTCATATTTTGCGATATCAGAAAAGACTATAACAATGGCCTCAGGAGTCTAAATCTGCATCACAATATATAACCGTTTCTGACTAAAATTAGCAAGCTATTATAGAATAATACCAGTCACCCCGGGACATCGCATGGATTCTCAGATGACAAGATTTTTTAAGCGAGAAGTTTGTCATTTTTCCAGCATCATTGTCTGCGATAAGGACCAGCAGCGTCGATTTCTGATTACAACTGCGATTGACATCGGCCCGTCAAAGCCCGCCAAGACGAGCGACGCCTCGCGCAGGAAATATCCGACATCGTTCCCCGCGCTTTTTTCTCAGCTTGCGTGATGATGAGTATTATGAAGTTTACATAAACCTTATCTGACTGAAATGAATTTTCACGCCATCTCGGACCGACCGCTGCATCAGGACTAAATCATATGAATTAAAATAATGGCCTGCAGGTATTCATTACAGCAGCGTTCCTAGCCTTGGAATGCAGGCGAAATCCAATACTATTTTTCTTTTACTTCGTTAATAATAATTTATAGATTTTTGTTAGAATGCTTTATGGAAAATAGTCATACAGATGTTGACATTTATTCCTAAACAATAAAGTGCAGAAGTCGGCCAACACAGGGAGAGTTACTACAGGGTCCCGCGGGGATGGAACACCCGTCAACAAATCAGAGGGTCGCTTACATCCCCAATTAACGGCGCGCTCTCTGCCAGCGAGATTTAGCGCTAAATATTTTATTTATTATAATTTCTTTACACGACTTTCTGCGTCAATTTACAATGATAGGTAGTTTATTCAAGTACAAATATTTACAAATATGCATTTATCAGAGAAGTTTTCCTAAAGTCTTTGAACATTTTCCGCTTTGTTTATGATTCTTGTTTACCGTGTAACCATATAGAGAAGGTAGATTCATTTATTAGATTATCGTTTGCTGTTCCCTCTTCCTGGACCTTACTGCGTCGTCAGTACATATCACTTATCCTCTATAAACAAAGAAAAAGATGTGTAGTCTTGATATTTGATATGAAATTGCGTATGCTCCGTTCATTTCTACGAGTCTGAATTATCTGAATTACGTACTTTGATCGGTTGATACATGATGGATAGTTGATGTCGCCATTTTACTCTTACTTGAGGAGACCAGTCTTCCAATGTCTTTGATCTTTTTTTTTTACACGAATGCTTTAATAAGGTTATTAAAAAAGTGCCATTAAAATATGATTGCCGTATGGTCGCACGATAGAGTGTAGAAAGCACTTCACAGTAGAGACCAGGAGATCAGGTTTTTATTTCTTTTGACTATTTTACGCTCATTAAAGACAGATGACAGATATGCCTATCTCAACACACAACTTAAAAATCACAAAGAAGAAAAGATTTTGAACGCGGTTTAAATTTTTTTTGCATAATTATACAAATGGACTTTTTTCTCCGCAGTTTGTTTTAGTGGGTTTTTTTGTGTTGGATTTCTTTTGTTTGGTTTAGGGATTTTTCGGGTTGATTTTTTTTTTGGAGGACCTGGCTTAGGGGATGATGATGTTCTTGTTTGTTGATTGTTAAGGATATTGTTGTGTTTGGTTGAGGACGTTGATGTTAAGTTGTTATCATCAAAGGTTGCTCTTAATCTTCGGATGGACAATTATACATCTGCAGTAAACAGAGACCTGTCGTGACTGGTTTAATTAACGACAACAGTCTGTTTACGAGTTCATTTGAGCTTCGAGAACCTAACGATAATCTGTAATAGTATGGTTTTCTCGCCTAGTATGACACTTGTATGCACTTTTGCATGTTCTATTAATAACCATATGCTAATAAGACAATTGTTTTGGTTTTTGATTTTGGGTTTTTTTTCAAACGTTTATGTCTTTGTGGCTTCTTTATACGTCTAAGTCAACAGACTATCATGAAAGTGGATAGGGACTGGATTTAAAGTGATAAGAATATCAATACAGCTGTAGTTACAGTGGAAATGATCAACACCTGAGAGAAAGTCGAACAACAACAAAAATATAAAGACATTGGTTTTAATTCCTTTTCAGGAATGAACAATGCAGACATACAAAAATAGAAACTTAGTTCTTCTGTAAGAAATTCAAAGCACTGAAAAGATGCGAATGGCCTGCTTGTTAGACAGATTTATCAGTAAATAGGACATGGCATTCTCTTATTTGCTGGCAAGCTTTCTGTGCTATACTCCTGGCGGTATACTTTTCATTAAAAATATTTTAAGTGAAAATTAATATTGGAACATGCTAGATCCGGAGTCTTTCTGTTAGCTTATTGCGTCCATAGGTAATTGGTTGGGAGTTGATATCTTAATAATTCAAAAGTTTCTCTTCCCGATGTATATCTTTTGTTTTGCCTTCCAATGAAGTATCTATAAGATTGGATTTTTCATCCCCTTAAGCTCTTATCTTTTAAGAATTAATCTCTAAATATAATTTTTTATATCTCTTGAATTAATACCAAATACCTAATATGATAAAGGAAATAAATTAATTTTGTTTAATTGAAAATATTTTTTGCATATCTTGGGAAAATGCTATAATATTTTTGTAATAATTTTATATGTTTTATATGTAACATGTTGCAAATCTTTTTTTTATCAGAGAAAAACCTTTTACAACCCTTCAAATATAAGCCAAATCTAACCAAATGATCTATGGGTTTATTAACCATGTAAGGCACAGAAGTTTTAATGACTACATCTCTTCCAGCCTCTCTGACGTCCGCGGAGAACAAGAGCAATTTCATGAGAGGACCTCGGGGCCCGGCAAACATCAGCTGTGATTGCTGTAAGGAACAACCATCGTTAAATACCAAAACATGCCCGTCAACATTTGGTTTTATGATCCGTAGCGCGGACAAATTGATTAAAACAATAACAGCTCTGTAGGAACAGATGGACGACGGGACAACGAAATCCGGCAGTCAAGTTTGATCTGAATGTTAGTTTTTCCGGTTTTTTCACCTTCTTTCCGTCTTTGCAACAAAATAGAGAATTTTTTAGCATAATTAAACGATTACATTTTAGAAGCCGACCTGAACATACAGTTAATTATTGCATTTCGGAATTTAACATCATGATAATTCAATCTCGTCAAGATTTTAGTTACTACTAATACTCAATGGTTTTTTATTAATCATACGAAAAATTATATCATTCTTTCTAGTTATAAATATAAAACGTGCTAGAATATAATATTAACTTCGATCCTGAGGTTTTGTCATTAACTCAGGACGAGCTTGAGTTTCTTGCGTATATTAACTTTTTAAATAATCAATAAATTATAATTTATGGCGGACTTAGACTAAACAGTTCACTGTCATTCTCTTCTTCAATCCGTACTTTAGTAACATTAAATATCTTGAATTTTTAAATTCAGTCAAATATTCAATGCAGATATTTTGATCTCCTTACGTTCTGGAATCCCGCACCCGAACCTGTTCTCTGTAAGCTGATCTTATTTATAGATTTTCATTAAATTCGGGGAAACATTTATTGACAAACTAACAGCTGATGAGTTGCGCTCTGTTATCTATTACGAGGCTCGATATGCAATTTTAATCAAAAAAGTCAATTTACAAATAAAACTGATTCGAAATAAACATTGAATATCGGACTCCGATACAAAAGGCTCGCAAAGTGTCCGATCGCTGGAAATTTTAGAAACGTTCGATGTGACACGAGTCCGCTTATGTCACTCATCATTCATGACAAAACGGGCAGTTTTATCTGAATAAACAATTCATTATTAATTACATGATAGCATGGTTAAACTCTAAACTTTTGTTAGCGTTTGATTACCCTGGAAAGTTAAGGTTATTGCTACAATAAATAAGTTAGAATTCCATCCTTTGTACTTACAAGGGAGACAGCTGCTTCTTCTTGTTGTAGGCTTATTTCCGGAAAGTGTAGATATATTGTGATTAAATTCACTATCCGTCTATCTGAAATAAATTTCTGACATTATATTAAACGATTTACGGCGACTTTAGAAATAGATTATTACCTTCTTGTTTAAGCAAATTATTCTCCTAGGTAAAAACAAAGTACGGTTCACCTTAAGTTCAGTCATTTGTTCATCATGTTTGGTTTTTCCTTAAATTTTTACATTTTTCTTTTTAAATAATTCAAATTGTTTGAAAATAAGAATTGTTTGCTGATTTTTTTACAAGACACGTTGAAAGCAATTAATATTAAAGGGTAAATGATATTTAGGGGAAAAATAAATGCTAATAGCTGTCGTATGTTAAGGTATTAAAGAAAAGAATCAATACGTGTTTATTTATAGATTTGATTCTTAACAACCATGTTGTTGTTCGTGGTAATGACGATTTAACGATGATTTTAATAATGATGACGATGATGATGATGACGATGATGATGATGATGATGATGACGATTATGAGTCTTGCAATCAGTGATATCTTAGATCTGACCAATATTTACCTTTTTTCAAAAATACGAGAATAGCTGTGGCGTAACACCCCGAGGAATACATGCCGGGATAACGGGCGCCGATGGGACGGGCATCGTGTCGCAGGAAAAGCAAGCTCTGTGATCTTCAACAAATAATCTTTTGATTGCATTTTCTGGTCATTAAATGTATGACCATTTTGATTCCTAAAATCATTTACCACTCATCTCGGCTGTAATAAAAATGGGTCCTTCTGGAAAAATAATTCCAAGCAGAAATTGATCCTTCGGGCTGTTTGCTAAAAAACTTCTTGAAGCATAGTGATTTTACTATCGTACCAAAAAATGTATTAGCAATTGGGTTGTAATGCTACTAATCAAACCCATTAGGGCAATTATCAAACAATGCCTCGGCAGGGCTGATGACAGACTCGCGACGAATTCGAGCCGCTCAAAGTAGGAAGTGTCGTTTAATGGGTTGCAATGTTCTTAATTCATCACAGTCAAATGATCGGAGTTTGACTGCAAAAATACCGTTTAAATAGCTTTTGTTGACTGAGGTAGATCGATTTATAAGATTTTATTCAGTTAATTAGTCTTGATATTGCTTGATAAGCGCCAAAAACTGGCCGCCGGAAACACGTGCCGCGTGATAACATTCGAGTCCGATATTCAGTATTTTTCTAATCCTGAAATCCGAAACGATCGACATTCCTTCGGATTTATACTAGGTGTTTACCTTTGAGTTTGATTAATATTCTGTCCCTTATCAATCTTCTGCCCCCACTTTTATACTTTGCCCGTAAACATCTCCCCGGCTGCCTCAGCATCAGTATCTACCGGTGTGGGCGTTGCCAGATTTGGTTGATATCGGCTGGTTTTATGCCGGGTCTGTATAAGGACCTCAATAGCGCTTGAGAGTCATTTATCATCTGTGACAGATTATGATAATGCTAAAGTCATGTTTGATACTTTCGTAATTTTGGTTACAGGATTTCGGATCGATAGCGTTTGATTTGAGAACTTTTCTGGGTCGGAAGGTTTTAATAAGCAAATTTTGTAATAAAAGACTGGCTGTTAGCTATTTACAGTGTAAATTTATAAACAATCCTGTTTTCCCGCGAGGCATCGTTGTCTTGGGGGAAGTGGACATGGAAACAAAATTGGGACGTGTTTTCATCGAGTTTTCTTCCGAAAAGATACACAATTTTCTCTACTCATTTTTCCGTTTAAAGAAGGGGGGGGGGGGGGGGGGGTCTGATAGTATTCAACGACGAACAATAAAAGCTCAGTGTATGACGACACATTTACATTTGATTGCAAACTCGCTGTGGGCGGGGTCCTGTCAAAGGCGACACATGGTCCAGGTGGAAATTAAACTCCATCATCGACGGTACGTCACATTGATATCTAGGGGTAAGATCAGTGAAAGGGGCCTACGGTTTTTACTGTTGTTAATGGCCCCCGAACAAAGAAACTAGGAAAGGGAACAAAAGTACCGTATATTGTCGCCCCACTTGAATAGCCTGCAGTGTTCCAGAACAACCGGCTGCCTTAAATCAAATTTAACAGTACTTGGTTGCAAACATTTATAGAAATTGAGTGTAAATAATCCTGAGCTGTGGATCAGGTGTGTCGTCTCACCTGGCGCGCGACTCAGGTAAACCTTAATCTGGCACGCGCCATGAACCACAAAGTGACGATGGGTCGTTTTAATTCTAAAGCCGTAACTTTCGTCAGTATCAATCTTTATTAAGTAACAACGCATCATTGACAAGGTACAAAGGTCACAATGGATGATTATGAAAAGCAATCAATCTCTCTCTCTCTCTCTCTCTCTCTCTCAAAATCATTTTTTTTAAATTATAAACAAAAAACTCACAAAATAACAAAGCTAAACATAAACTGTAATCTTAGGTATGGCAAGAAAATAAATAATATGAACTCAATATAACAGAAAATAATATATAATCTTGAACTGTTATCACATGCCAAAATGGTTGCTTTGTAAATAAATAAAAATGACTATAAAATTATAAAAGCAAATCAAAAGTAAATCACAACACAAAAAGCCGATAATCTCAACAACAAAAAAATAGTCCGAACTCCGTCTGAAGCCAGAAATTATTTTTGTCTAGAGAAAACAGCATTAAAATGATAAATAAAACTAAACCTAAACACGACAGAAATAAATAAATAAGTTATATTGCACTTGCCCGGCCAAGCCAGATAAATCTATCACAATTCATTACAACATTCAATATGTAATAAAATAGGTATCTCTGTAATATTGCACTTGTAGGGTTATTGCACTTATAAGACATGAAAATAAGATATTGCACTTATATATTGCACTTCTTATATAACATTGCACAAATCAAAACACCTTTGTGTAAAAATAAAATATCTGAAATAAAATGGATAAAATTAAAAACTCGCATAATAAAGGAAAATATTACTATAATGTATAATATAAGTACATCTAAATGCTTTAAAATGGCAGAATTGTCAAGAAATTCATATACCTGTAAATAAAAAAAATCTCTCTTTAAAAAAATAATGTTTTAACCAGCACTCACACATTTAACGTTTAAGAAGGCACATCTGCACATAAACGTTCAATTCAAAAGATCATCATCAAAAATATATACGTTTTCTAGCGGTCAGGCACGGACGGTGAGTCAAGGCACCGCGTGGTCCTAATCTACATGTGGCGGGGGAGGGTGGAGGGCATTTGGAGTAGGATGACCTGGCGGTTCTCGGAGGGGTGGCATTTGTTGATGTGACGGGTCAGCCCGGGGGAACTGCTGAACGAACTCTCGCAGTACTTACACACGTACATGTCGGCAACTCTCGTCTGCAAACTCTCAAAGGCGTTCTGTGGCGAGACGACATCGCGACGCAGCGACTCTTTGTTGGACAACTCGTTCATGTTGCTAATGTGCAGGATTTCGGGTCGTGTAGAATTGTCGTTGCGTGCGATCTGTCCGGAATCGTTGTGAACTTGTCTGTGTTTCCTCAGGTAAGCCTGGCGGCGGAACTTTTTGCCGCACGTTTCACACTTGAACTGTCCCTCAGCGTTGGAGACACTGAGATCCGTCGGGACCAAGAACATGGAGTTGTCGTTCTTGGGTTCCATCGTGTTTGCGTTGTTTTCATTCTGGTTTGAGGGAAGAATTTTGGCAGGAGCGCTCGGCCTGGAACTTGCCGGGCTTGGTCTCGGTTTGTGCCATCTTCGGTGGGACGCAAGATTTGCCGGGCAGTTGAACACCTTGCCACACTCTGGACACCGGTACTCCACGTGCACTATGCGGGAACACCGATGCTGGGCCAGCTGAAACGCGTCCTCGTAAAATTCTTTGCACAACTGGCAGATGTAGTCGCCAATCTTGTTCTCGATTCTTTCCAGCTCGGCTCGCGCCTCTGGAGTTGCTTCTACGAAGTTGTACGTGCTGTCTATGTCCCCGTGGTAAATAACCGTACCCTCGTCCTCGGGAGAAACGTGCTTAATGATACAGCCCGAGACAGGGGACGTCGTGTCCTCATCAAAGTTGATTTTTCGGGCCGCCTTTGGTTTTTTCATAGGTTTGTTCTTGTTTTCGTTTCTTCTCTTGTTTGGACTGCTTTGGTCTACAGGTTTGGGTGCCGAATTCTCGTTATTTGGAGAATTAACACTCAGTTGCTCAAAACTTGAAAAATAAAGTTGCTGAGTACTCACAGAGAGGGGAGAGGACCGCGGCTTCTCGTAATTATTGTTTTCTATATCCTTGGAGAAGTTTATAGGACTTGCGCAATATCCGGAGTCCGGAGATCCGAACCTTGTCATGTCCGCCTCCAGGTCCAACCGGTCCTCCTCGGACGTTCTCCTCTCCCGGTACGATGCTGCTCCTCCATGGCTAGTCCTTTTGACGAGAAATCCCCGGGGCATGATGAGAAACTGAGAAGGAGGCTTATTTCTTCACAGTCCTCAAAATTCCAAAGTTACCATCAAAGTTTGATTGCGAAAAAAAGTTATCGAAAGGGGGATTTGGCCAATTTAACTTTGTTGTATCAAAAAGTTAAAAATATTGTTTGCTTTGTTCTCAAGTTCTGTAATGTAAATCACTACAGTTCATCTCAGTCTGTATAGTTATTGACCAAACCCGCAGAAATAGCATCACATTGCCTTTTATAGGCACGCTAAGACCAAGAGAATTTCTCTGAATATTCATACACCAGACACGCCCCCAACGAAACCCAGCCATTGAGCGGTACCCTCTTTGTTTTGAAGCGCTCTCTTTTCACAAATTCTGATACCAATTTTCTTTGTTAATTGTGCGCTGCTTTTCCTCTCACGGCGCTACAGACGACTCTTGCGATTGTTCCATAGCGTGTGCGTTTTACTTGCACAGGTGAAGCGGCGATGATTAAAGTTATAGAAGAATCAATAAAAAGGAATCTCTCTAATCAAAACAGTTATGAACGGTAAACTTTTTCTGTTTGTAGAACTCGGTAAAATTCTTCTACAGAACAAGGGCAATCAATAGAGACTAGATTGACTAACTGTCCTTTAATGATATCAACTACACGCAATTTGATTATGTCGATATTATTACTCATTCATTAAAAAAAAAGCCATTTTGTGCTTTTTTAAAGAATTTTTCTCTACAACAAATTCCTTTTACTTTCATTAATTTTTGAAAGCTGCATATCTTACTAATTAAACTAACTGAAAGAATGTACTTTTTTAGCATAGACATATGTGCAATCATTAACGAAAGAATTATTTGCCAATTTTCCATAACTTCTTTTACACCAAAAATATCAAAAATTACAAGAAAATTTGGAAATAAAATCGCGCGCGCTAATTTGCATACAGCTGAGCTGGGAGGGAGCTCGCACGCGACACTGTGTACCGGCTGTTCAATATTAATTCTTTAACTTTAATTTATTGTAAAAAAAAGAAATTTTATAAATCGATTTTCTTTTCAAACCAATTCTCTATAAGTTATAATTAAAAAATATTAAATTCATTACTTTTAATTCAATAATCAAATGTTTGAAAGTTCTTAAACTGGAGTTATGAACAAAATAAAACATCTGTCTTTTAAGAGAATTATTATGTTTCTTTTAAATATAATTATATGCATGCGACTTTTTTCTATCCTTAAATTTTTCTTCTTCTCATGACAGGAAATACATGTAATTCGTTAACTAGTTCATTTTTTTTTCATCTCGAAAGAAAACTAAATAATAAATATCAAATTATCGCAAAAATTGATGTGCAAACAAGCCATGCAAGCATTTTACTACACGGATGCCTTGAGTTGTCCATTTTGCACTTTTTCTTTCAGACAAGGAATTGTCATCAATATTTGATTAGTGTCGCCCGCAGAAGAGGCTCGCTCTGCCACCTGTTGTCGAGGGGCGCTATCCGGAGATCGATCATTGAAGGCCGAGATGTAAAGTTGACAATCCGTCATAATACCCCTAGTACTGTACCGACCGCCAGATCATCTTTAATGAATTTCTGATAAATATTAAACGATCAAATTCAATTATTTATTACGTTCATAAATGAGTGTAATGTTTTCATTGTTATCAGTTCAATTTGCGCTTGATAATTCATTAGCTAACTTTTTTTAAAATTAATATTGCTGAACATGTATTGGCCTTGGTTACTTAGAATCCCAAGTTTATGTTGACAATAATTTCTCAATTATTGTCTTCTAAAACTGGAAAATGAGAATAATTGTTAAATACTAATTAGAGTATTTTTATAGGACTCTTGTAAAGATATAGGACTGAGCCTGTGTCGTTGGAATCCCTCCATTATATGAGATTCCAATTCGTTAACCCCGCGTTCATCCGAGAGACAATAAAAGAGAAAAAAGTGAATACAAGATAAAGGAAGATTTCTCCTGATGAGGATAGTAACCCCAAATCGGGAGATCGCCGGCAGACGATACAACTCCAAAAGCACGCGACAGATGTCGAGAGCACGTGCCGCCCCGAAACTTTCTCCCAGCTACAAACAAAAAGTTCAGGGGGGTACATACAGACGGCTTGTTACCCCTCATTCACACCGCGATTTTTGAAAATAAAGCGATACCGTTCCCCAAAACCAGTAAAGTACATAAGACTTTGAATAAAGGTGGCCATTGTGACGGAGTTAGCGGTTGCGATGTCGCCATTCCCAACACTTGTGGAATTTTCGTCTGGGAACAAAGCTATATAATACACCGAATTTGTTTAATCTCAACACCAAAGATCATACATTAACAATATTGACACGTATAGCGGTACAAATTCATTAAAAAGTGAAAATAAACACAAATCGACAGCTGTTGACTTTTTGTTGATCAAAACTCCTAGAGTTAAAAACGTTAGTTGTGGAATTCAAATCTAAATATGCTGTAGTTCCAAAATTACACCCGTCTGAGCCGACATTTGTTTTCTGCGACTTGTACACAAATACATTATTATAGTCATTATCCTTTACTTTTTCATTATGGTTTCACATTGTAATTCAATGATAAGAAACTGATCGTTCGTTATTACGGTTTCGTATTTATTTACATGTACATGGATATGCATTACGACTTTCAACTCAATTCTCGTTATAACCATTACCTAACTAAAAGTTAAGTCAATTTTATAAAATAATACTATTTCATTATTGCTCTTATTTGTAATAATTCAAAAAACCCTTTACTTCTTTTTTACTTTTATACAAACAGCATTTGTTAGAATCTTGACAACTAATTTTTGAAATGACTTAGTCTTAGCAAAAAAACAAACAAAAAAACAACAAACAAACCTTTACTACCATCTGTATCTTTCCTACTTAATTAACTAATTACAATAATTCCTTTTTAACGACTTTGCACTTTTTGCAACAAATCAGAACTGTAATTACATAATACGACTATTTATCACAACGCTTAATGTATGAAATATTATTAAATATTTTCGATTTTTCAATTTTATCATAACATTATACAGCGGACGGCATTTGGCAAGATTTCTGGAAACAAAACGAGAACAAGAAAATAAAATAAAACAAACTACATCCAAAAAGATCCAACTCCCGAAAATAAAGACCAAGCCTCCAAAACCAACAAATATGTGACTGCATGTAAATTATGATCATAATATTGACATGTCGTGTAATAACGGGCAACGCTAAGATTGAATAAAAACGCCTTGATAATGGGTGATGTTTGTAAAGGTAGCTATCGACATAATTTTACTTTTTCCTGATCAAAAGGTTTGCAATTGTCCTTGAAGTTCCGGGGTAGCAGTTGTTGAGCGTAGCTCTGTAACATCTGGGCTCCAAAGGACAGGAAACAGGGACGATAAAAGAGCTAAGGAACACCGGCAGAAAAAAATCTCTATCAGCGGAAAACCCGCGTTATCCGCGGCGTTCTTGTAGAGCTCTCGGTGATTTATCAAAGAGGAGGGATGTCTGATTGTGCAGGGACTAATCGAATACTAACACTAGTAAAGCACTGTCACTGGTTCTTTGTCATTTCCCGGCAATCAGTAACAGTTCTCGGGTCTTCGTCTCAACCAACAAGTACCGCGACATGATTAGTAGCAAAATTCCGCCGCGAGTGTCAAAAATGGGCAAATATTTGTAGCAATTCTCGCAGTGCGAGATTTCATTTTCTGCCGCCGTTTCCTGGCAGACTTCTAAGTGCGGCCTGTCGCGATTGCAACAGCGGCTTTATCCACTGGAAGCCGATGAAGAAAAGGGTGCGCGCCAAGAATTATCACCGAGGTTTCTGACAAGAGTATCGGTTTAAAGGATATTATTTCTGTAAATAAAATAAAAATGACAATATACCAAAATATCATTGACTAATTGTTCTAAGGAATACTAGATTTAATAAAGATATATATTGATACAACATTGTTAACTAAATATTATAGAACGCAAATGAAAAAAAATTTAATTTAATGTTGAAAAAATATTTAAATATAACCAGATTAGATTAGTCTTATTCTATTTTCTTAATTATTTTTTTTTAATATTTTAAAATCTCAAAAAAAAAAATGCAAATATTTGGAAGTTTATAGGTTTTTGCTGTAGTTTGATATTTCAAATATATTAATAACTGCATGTGAAAAATCCAAACTTGAAATCGCTTTCCAACATTTTAGCAGTAAAAGTCTGCCGCAGGAATCGGATAGAAACGAGCCATCAGTGGATCTATTCAAAATCCAGACACTTATGGGTTTAATTTAGGACTAGTAGGGTGAAATGGGCTACGGTTATATAAAATCCCGATTGAATAAGATTTTCAGACAAACAGTATTGTGCTTAATTTGGCATCACCTGCCCCGTCATTATGCGCGCGTGCAGGAGGCGGTTAGTTCTTTACTGGAGATGAAATTCGGGGGCAGGTGTTCGCCGGCGGAGGGATACGGTGTTTGGCGCGCGTGCCCGCGCTCCGCTATTAGAATATAAGAGCTTATTGGGATTTAATGAAGCGAACAACCAACAAAAAAGATCATATAATATTATTAAATAAGGAAAAATACAAATCTACGCCATTTTATTCCGCTTCAAACTCTTCAAAATCTGTAATAAAATTTGAAGCATACTAATGCTCGATATATTTTGCTCAAACGAGAATTAACATATGTAATTAGATTAAAGCGGTCGCGCGACCGACACGCTTTCGCATGAAAGAATAAAAGTTCAATCTCTCTGGTTTGAAATTTTCCCACAGGAGAAATAATTCTGAATAAATACACAATGAATCCACAAAACTGTTTTTCATTATATTTTTGTTCAAATATAAAGACGCGTGCGTCGGCTCGCACTTTTCATATATGGAGAGAAAAAAAAATCAATTAAAAATGTCGGTAATTTTGACTTTCATCCTGCAGAGCGTGCGCTGGTGTTTGGAGAGACTCTACAGAGTCTCCAGACACGAACAGGGACTTTCCCAGGAGAAGAAGCCTTTGTCATAGAATTTCACAGAGTTGGGTGTTATACATTTAATTAAGACCCTCGTTACTGATGCGATCTCTCTCCCTCCTAAACGTTACATCTCCAGATTACTCAGGAAACCAAACACCATTTTTAACACTTTGTAAATGGTTTCCCAACACGACATGAACATTCTTTCTGTCTCTTTGTTTTCAATCCCTCGCCGTAAATTTTGCTGTCTTAATTTTGAAGTATCTTTTTGAAATTACCAAATAATGGACAAATTATGTGATTTATTGGTACATTTGAAATACAGCATTCACTAAAAAACATTATTCACTTTTATTATTTACTTTGTCGTTATAATCTAAATTTTAAATTTACTGGGCGAGTGTAAATATTATATTAATGACAAAATTACATCTTACAAATTTACAAAAACCATATAAATTCAAAAAAATTAATTAGAATTTTAAAATCCAAGAGTTCTTAACTTATTACACTATAAGCTGAAATCGATTTTCAACTTTTATTGTAACAAAATGACACAGTGAAAAAAAACACGAAAGCAGATTTTTTAAAGAAAAACAAAGTCGCTATTCTTGAAACCTTTCGTCTAAATCGAACAAACTGATATAGACTTCAGCCATTTTATTTTTTAACAAACATCAAATCTTTAAGATTTAATTTTTTGTTGAATGTGATAAAAATTCTGACAAATCTGAAATTGATCAATATTTGATTTTTATTTGATTTTTTTTTTTATTTGAGTGATTGTGGTGATTTATCTGAAATACAAACAGAAGATAGCGGTAGACCCACAGTAAGAGTGAAAGAGATCACCCCATCTAATCAGACATCTGTCCTATCAAACGAAATGGCGCGAGCTTTCAAACCCTACCCCGATCGATCGGCCGTGCAGGTGGGAACGCGTGCAATATGAATCGCGTGTGCCCATTGTCTGCTCGACTCTCTTTTGTTTAGAAGAACTTGGTTTTGAGGCAGATGTTGGAGAAAAACAAAAGATCCCTTCCAGTAAATTATCAGACTTCGAAGGAATTCTTTGATTCAACGAAGAATTTTCTATTTTTCGCCATGAGTCGATCGATTTCTTTTTCTAAATTTGGACTTATTCCACAACAAGATACCCGAAAAAAAATTCAAAATTAATGGAAAACAAATTTCTGCAGAGACTGATTCACGCGGCCAAAGAAATCTTTCAATTCCTCTGTGTAATATATGTTGTACAACCAAGATAATTTAAAACAACAACAAAAATTAAAATTGTATCGCAATGGAAACTACTATAGGATAACGCAGTAATTATCATATAAAATACAAGCTGATGTTCTATCTATCAATTAAATTGTAAAAATATAATTGCACTGAAACGCTCAAAACAATTAGTTATAATTCCTAAACTTTAGTTTGAAAAAAAAAACAGAAAAGAGAATTAGAGATCATTTTATTCCTTTTGTGCTAATGATCTAGATCTCCCAAAGTACAGCAACTGAAAAAATTTTTAATAAATGAAAAATAAAATGAACGAACATATATCTATCATATTCACGTATTTAATGAAAAGGGCTTTGGAGATTATTTTATTCTCTTGAATTTAACGCCTAAACGCACAAAATACAAATAAAACTTTGCATTAGCAGAATTTTATTCTCTTGAAATAAACTTACAACTATAATATCAAAACACAAAAATTACAAATATTTTAATTACCTAAAATCTTAATTACTAAACGAAACAAAAAGTTACCTAAAATATTATTTTTTATCATCAAAAAACCTCAAAGTTTCTGAGGAAGATTAACATGTCATTTGTTCCAGTTTAAAGTACATTTCGTGTAACAGAAGCTGCCTCCCGCCGACATCTCATTCCTGACTTTGATCAATACGACAGTGCCACACCTGCATCTATTGTATACAGGTAATGTCATATAGTTCTGTCCCAGGCATCTGTCCAAACAACCCCTTGAAATACTGGTTTCCCTGGCATCGTAGCTTGCATGTAATGGCGCAATTTATTACTATACAACACAACTCTTGTGAAGGCACTTTAAAGATCATCAAAATGATACAAAGCATCATGTTAGGAATTGTGCATTAAATATCTCGAAATTTATTTGTTAAGCTTTTTCGTTAATTTTCACTTTAATTGATCTTCTATATTAAAGACTCATGATACCAATACGAGCAAATCTTTATGTTTTTTATTATTCATTTAAAAAAAAAGCCAATTAAGGAAATCAGGACTAAGTGGCAAATAACATCATGAAAGTTGCATCTGTATTTTTTTAATCCGCGCTGGATAGATTGCTGGTGTCTGAGAGTATCTGGGATGTTGGTCGTATAACGTGTAACGAGAAGCTCCGGGTCCATTAGGCGCTAATGCCCCACAGATGGTGCAAGATGTCGGGAAGCCAAGCGCTCCGGGACAGATAAGGAATGAATCCGCCAAACAGGGAAAACATTTCATCCCCTCTCCAGCGATAAAGTGCAGGGCCAAGTGGAAAATTTGACTGGTCCCGAGTAACGACACGAAACTTGAATGAAACTTGAATGGAACTTGAATGGAACTTCGAATTGGAAAGTATAAAAACAAGACTTCCGTCAATGGACAACTTGGATAGTTTCTGCATTTCTTAATATAGCGCAGATTTTCATATCACTTGTTGTTGTTTTTTTTTTGATTTGGGTTTTTGAAAAAAAAATTAAAATTGAAATTGAAAACTCAACATCAGACGCTCAAAGTATTCAATCGTTGAGTTTATTACTAGTACATGTATATTGAATTTTACAAAATTTAAGGAATTTGAAAACGTTTTAATAAGAGACAACTTCTTTAAAAAAGTAGTAGATTTTAAGGCTTAGTTTAGCATAGCTAACAAGTTTAGTGAATAAATTAGCGAGTCTTTTATAAATTGTCAATTTCCAACAAACATTCTCTTTTCCTAACCCCATCCCCCACCCCCGTCAACAAAATAAGCCAATAATAAAAAGAAATTGAGTTATATAATAAATTAAATGTTAAATAATCAATAAACTGCTCCCAAACTGAGTGCACTCATGCAGTTACCTGGCCTCGACTGCATGTGTTTGCATAATTAAAATAATCTTCAAGGCGATCTTTTAAAGAGATGGTGAGACAATTAAAAAACGGCCATTCAGGCAGATGTTTGTCAAATTTTCATCCACATCGAAATGAAGCGCAAAAAGTAAAGTAAACGTTATATCTTATCTCTCCGCTGTCTTCTCCGTCGAACGGTTTTTAAAGCGTAAACGTTTGAACCTCGATTTCTTCGACATATGTGGCTTTCATTCTACAAGAGGACATCGCACTCTGAAAGATCTAAGGGTTAATCCCTTATTACATGCATTGCGATTCCTGTGTGTCCATAATATTGAAATTTTCGTTTTCTATTAACCGAATCGTCAATCCATCTCGTTATGTGGAGTGCGTTATGTGAAGAGAATAGGTGATCTCTCTTCGGAACACCTCTCTCAGTATGCAGATGTTCGTCGTTTCAATAAATTGGACAATATTATAAGAAATAATTGCAATGTCCAATTGAAAATGGTTATAATTTAGTCTCTTCTCAAACAAAAAATGTTATAAAAACCCAACCCATGACGGCTGTTTTTTAAGTAAACGTATTTTAAGCGAAACAAATAGTTGTAATCATATTTCTAGCAAAATAGCTTTGGGTAAAACTTAAAATACAATCCTTGTCTTTAAAAGGAAAATTGTAGCACAGCGAAACTGTTTTCCAATATTTTGTCGATATTTGACCAAGACATTTAACGGTTCTACGCGTTTATCATGCCAAGTTAAAAGTACATTTAAATCCTATTTTTCCAGTTTGTAGTTGCATTGACAACATCCTAATTCCAATCACCCAAAACCTCTAATCCCCTGTATTACTGCCGTAATAAAGGACTAGCGATGACGTAATATGCACCGACCAATAACTATCCTCGTTTCCAGTGCTGTATATAATGAGTCAGAGTATACAGAAAATCCAAAAGTGCAGATTTTGCAATGAGAAACACATATGCAGTGAGAAAAATCTTGCCTCTGGGCACATAGCTCGCCTTTTGAAGCATATCTCGTAAGAATTACTCTAAAGCCTATAGGACGTTAAAATGACGATTCAGTATAAACTACAAAACAGCAAATACCACTAATTTTGCATCACATGATTTTTGTACGTCCATGCGCATTAAGGTGGTATGGGACACCTACATATTTGTACTATCGAAATAAGCAATAAAATCAAATATAATCTTAAATAATTTTTCTTTCTAAAGTCAGTTATTAGTTTAAGTTTTACCAATAAACAATAAAATCAATTATAATCTTAAATACTTTTTCTTTC